>NC_053023.1:63092001-63366109 GCF_003073215.2 Triticum urartu | reverse complement strand
TCCTTATATACTAGTCTAGTCGTAGGGATCAACTTGGCGAAGAAGGAATTGGCCTTTCGGCCGGCTTGTAATTCAGTACTATAACAAAAGGTGGGGGAGGTTGGGAGGAATTTATCTGATAATACAACTAGTTCGTCTACATAGCCATGGATTCGAGCTTCTAGCCTAGTTTGATCCTCTAGATAGTGAGTACCATCGACATGTAGACATATGTATGCAAACAATGAAGACCGAATCCAAACAGATCCACTGAAGACAAACACCGACAAATCTCTTGAGATCTGCTGGAGACACACCTCCATACGCCCTTCGATGATGCTAGGCGCACCACCGGGACGTGGCTAGTCAGGGAGAACCTCATTCCATCTCCAGGGAGCCATCGCCGCCTCGCCTTCCCGAGCAGGACACAAAGCCTAGTCAAACAGAAAAAAACACCTAAAAGGAAGCAGGAACCCTCCCCCGACGAGGATCGAGATCCACACGCTTCCATGGCCCTAAGGCCAAAAAATACGAGGCAGATGAGCCGTTGTACCGGTAGGAGGCGGAAACCCTAATTGGAGCCGCACGTGGGAAAAAGAGTTGAGACAGTTGGCTGGGAAACCTGCTACTACTGTGACTACCTGCTATGTAACCGAGAAGCATGATGTTGTCGACAACAACGAGTGGGGGTGCTCTTGTTCTGGTTATTATTTTTGAATAAGAAGAAACATTATCCAAATCTAGATGTCAAGAAAAAGAAATCCTACCATGTCCACATCTAAATAAAAAGCGTGGGAGAACACAAGCAGATTATACATTTGGCATTGCACTAATTGTGTTACTATAATCTTGCTTGTCTAAATACAAATTGTGTTATTTTGTTACCCAACTCTTCTATGCTTCATGCATATATATTTTCCATGATGGATTGTAAGCTCAATGCATCACTCGTCAACCACAACTATTCCTTTTTACATTCCGGTGGATAACAATAGAAGAAATCAGTGGAACATATTTCGGCTAGGACAAACTAGGCTGACACCTGCCTTCACTCCCCGTGGATGTGCCATTATTACTATGGCATAGACAAGCATTACCAATTCACCATTAGGCATGTGTAATAGAATAATAATTAATTTATGTTTTAAGGCTGGGCGAATTGTTTTCCTCATGTGTCCCCTGCGAGTATGGTTTCTGTCCTCCCGATGTGAGTTCCGATCTCCCATGTGAGACCTTGGTGGTGCTCCGGAGACCGAGACATTATGTGTTACGATTATGGTTTTGGTGTGTGACATGACCTTTGTGGCGGCGAGTTCCTCATCTAGAGGCAGGGGTAGCGGTAATCCGAAGAAGAAAGGATGATCATATCATTGGATATCTCAAGCTAATGAGATTGGAGGAACATTAATTGGATTACTTGTTTTTGAAGATGAGATTTTTGTGCCACATGGAGTCAAGTGGATGGCGGTGGTAGCGGGTTCATACCCATAACCACTTTACGGCCGAGGGTTTCATCATGAACATGAATATAGCTTGGAGTCCAGGTCATGAGGTGAAGATTAGAATGTGTGGAAAGTGTGGCCTGGAACATGTTTGTTATAATTTTCCTACCGTCTTGTTGGGGATAACCCAGTTTCAGGAACTATATTCAAATAGTGTTGCAGTTCAATACTTCAATGTAATGTACTCAAAAAATGATGATGTGAACAATAGTCGATTATGGACACATGAGAATTGCTTGACATTCTTACCATTGGTACGAACAAAGAACTTGGGACAACTGTACCCCCTGAGGCCACGCAGAGACGCCACAGTTGGCCGTGTTACCCCACCTTGACCTCGCTGCTCTGCTTCTTCTCCAGCATTTAACTGAACCTGCAAAAAATTGAAACTATCCATCGCAGCATACCCGGTTAGAACTTTTAGATAGGCGGGTGTATAATAGCAAACACCATCGTCGTATACCCGGTTACAACCCGAACCCGAGAAAATGGGTTAGAGCATCTCTAGTAAACCCCGCATAAATGATCAAACCCACAAAATAACCGTATTTTGCAGTTTCAGCCGAGAAAAAACGAGACCGAACAGACCCCGCAAAATCGTCCGATCCTTAAATTTTTTAAAGGGTCCTGTAAATGCGAACGCGAAACCCTCGTATATACAGTTTTAAGAGCAACTTTGTCAGAGCCGTGCATACCGATCAACGTTGGCGGTTGAGAAATCTTTGCTCCCGCCAACGCCATGAAGCTCACCAGGCCGCCGCCCCCGCCATGGCGCTCGCCCGCCGGCCGGCCGATAGCCGGCCGTCCTCCGTCCAGGCCGCTGCGCTCGCCCGTGGCTCTGCGGCTCTCGAACGGAGCTAGCTAGCTAGCTCAATCCGATGGCGCCGGCCATTCGATCCGCGCGCGTCGCGCTCGCCCGGCCACCCTAGTATCCGCCCGCGTCGCGCTTGTCTCTTGTTTTCCCTCGTCCGCCTGTCCGTCGGATTGACGCGAGGAAAAGGACGATTAAAAAAAGAGCTAGCTATGGGTCTGTTCAGTATATTCGAAGAATATTTCTTTTTACGGGTTGATTATACGGGGTCTGAGTCTGTCCTCACCCACGCCGGCCTACATATATCCTTTTCCACAAACTGCAAAAGACTTATGCGGGTCGGGATTTTGCGGGGCGTGCTAGAGATGCTGTTAGAACTTAGAAAAGAACCCGCAAACGGAAGAGCTCGCGGAAAAAAAAAATTCCGAGCAAGTCGCGAGTCCCCGTTTCCTACAAACCCCCGGCCACCTCGCTGCGCCAACCCAAGTACCCAGCCACTCCCACTCCCACTCCACTGTCCACACCACAGTCCACTCCCACTCCGCCCCCATCGAAGGCCGGAAGCTTCCAGGAGCTAGGGTTTTCCGTACCGACCGATGGCCGTCGCCGACGCGGTGCTGCCCTCGCCGCCGCCGCCGCGGATCGTCGTCGCGGTGCTGGCGCTCGTGCGCTTCGTCCTCGACCCGCTGCCGGCGCTCGGGCGCGCCCTCCCCGTCGTGGCGGGGGTTCTCCGCTACCTTTGCTTCACCGTTGCGTGGATTCTCTCTGCGGCCGAGGCTGCCAAGGTGGTGGCGCACCGCGCCTGGGGCGAGGGCTCCGCCTCCTTCCTCTTCCTCAAGACGCTCACGGACTGGGCTTTCCTGGTCTTGGCCTGCAGCTCCCTTGTCTCGCTCGCGCTTGCCGCGCTGCTCTTGTGCGTCCTCTGCGTGGCGTACGCGATGGCAGTTCTCTCTGGATCCGGGTCAGAATTCAAGAAGGTATCATGCAAATTAACTCAATCTAGTAACATGTATTCTGGCCGAATTACAACACTAGTAGATCAGATGAGTAGCAGTAGTACTAGTGTTCCATTTGAGTTCATCACTTCATCTGCATGAATGCTCATGCCCATCCACGTGGCTTTGCTGAAATTGTCGTCCTTAGGGTGCCTTGGGAGCAATCAAGAGCGAGTTTGCCCCAGACTCGTACAGGCTACCCCGCGTTGTGGTGCTTGGATTGATCACAGATGTGTCATTCTTCCTCCTATTTGGCGCCGGTCTTCTGTTAGCGACGCCTGCGTTGTCGCATGTGGAGGGATCGTTATCTCATGGAGAAATGGTCGGTTCTGTACTCAAGGATGTGGGGATAATTGGTTTCAACGCAATATCCTGCTTTTTTATCCTTCCAGCTCAAGCACTGGGTGCCTGGAGGGAGGACCGGGCGGACAGCAAAGCACCATCGCAGTTTTGTTGAGGTATATACATATATCTCTTCCCCTTTGCTTTGAAATATGCATATCAATTCAAAAGATCATATGGCTCACATGTACATGGACTCATATATCTTAGTTTACTGCCTACTGGTGTTGATATTTGTTAACATGGAGTATTGTCGTATATTAAACCAAAAAGGATTCTTCTATTTCCTCTAATCACTGCATATTGGCATTCATTATAAAATTGGGAGTGTTATTATGGATCTTAAATTTGTGAGTAGCCAACTGATGCATGCAGTTCTACCATATGCTTTTGTTACGAAGTAGTGAAAACACAATTGGTCAATTCCACGTATTAGAATAAAATAATCTTAATTGCCTTTGCTCCATCATCCCTTGTAATCGATATATCTTTGCAGCGAGTGAGATTATAACAATATTTGCATGCCTCCAAACGGTTTGCAAGCACCTTTCTTGTGAACTCCTGTCATCGATATTTACTCCATGGAAAGATCCAAAGTTTTCAAGTTTTGGCTATGACATATATGAGCCTACTCTACTTACCTGTTTTTGTCGATTGTGACTTGTGCCATTGTTCTGTTGCTGGTAAATAGAAGTAAACTGTTTGATCATGTAAATAAATAACATGTCAGTATAATGGCTCACCTCCTTTAACAGTTATCAACTTCTATGTGGCGCTGTGCCACTACATTTTGGTAGAAGTGTCATCGTGCCTCTGTCTCCTGTTCTGTGACTCGGTTTAATGCTTTTATACTTTAGTAAAATAAAAAGAAGTAAACTGTTTGATCATGTAAATAAATTACATGGCAGTAGTACCTGGACGCTCATCTAGTACTTTAAGCTGGTGCTATGCCACTACATTTTGGTAGACGTGCCTTTGAGAACAGTTAAATTCCAACATTGCAAGTTCATGTCATCAGTTGTGTGTTTGTTAGCACTACCAATTGAAAGGAGAAGAAAGATTCATACTCATAAAAGAACAATCATATGGAAAATGAGTGGCATGGTCTTTAGATTAGATTTACAGTACTTGAAACTATCCTATTGGATGCTTAACGTTGATATGAGAATGTGGCAATATGAATATATGATCAAATCTTGCGTTGGGTAATTTGCAGATGAAGCTAAGAAGAGAAGGTGTCCAGGGAATGTGGCAAGGAGCCACGGTTCCCATTCCGCTGATGGTTGTGACTTACGAGTGTTAGAATAAATCCGAGGCATACAGTCGATCATCCGAGGACCAAGCAACCACACAAGGCACGGCACCGAGATTTGTTAACGAGGTTCACCGATATGGCTACATCCCCGGGGCTTGACTACGAGCGCTCCTCCCCGTGACACCGTCACAATACCGCACCCGGTCGCCCTGGACACCGGCACATGCCGCCGGCTTCCCCTGCGTTCCGGTGCTATTATGTTGGCATAGGTTACATCGTGTGTCTACCCCCGCTATATAAGAGAGGCCTAGGATACAAGTGTCCTACTAGGACACGACTACATATCCTATCTAAACACAATACAACTCAGAGTCCAACTGTAACCTAACTTGTACACTATATTCGACACAACTCCAACAAACTCCACCTTGGCGAATATTCTCCACCACCTTGAATTCGTCGATGCGTCAAACTTCCATGTACATTGAACTTGAGCTTATCCCATGAGCACCGCTACTACTCCAAAGACTCCATATGACTCCACCTGCAACTTGTAGTCCCTTCTTTTCTTGACCACAGTCAACACTCGAGCAAAATTAAGTTCCACATTACTCTAGTTTGCGCTCCCAACTTCCAGAGCACCAGTCCAACACCATCACACACTGATCACTTACCTGCGTGAAAGTGAACAACTCACATATTGGGTGTCACACGTAAGAGTTACCTGAACTCAACATCACCGCTTCTTTCTTGACCGTCTGTCTGAAACTTGAAAGAATTTCACAATTGCTTGTAATCACCCGGAGTCAAATTCGCAGTTGTCTCACCACATGTATGACCACCAGAGCCCTGGCACGTCTCCATGTCCCGTGCTACCGCACGCCTCGCCGCTATTACCGCGTCGAGCCTCCGCTGTCCCGGTCGAGTCTCAAGGGTCATGAACCCACACCACTCAACCCCCGTTGCAGAGTACCACCGATCATCACCGATCAATGACGAGTTTCATGCTTCTATCAGACCACTGGGCTCCAGTCCAAACTGCATGTCACTCGCTTTTCCCTTGCTGAATAGGCTTCGACTCTCTGTCGACTTACGCCGTAGCCTCTCAATCCAGCTCCACCTTCAACATGACTCCATGGTGGTTGTACGTGCCACCCCGCGCCTCGTCGACATCAAGCTCCGTGTATATACCACCTTGACTCAACCTCGCGCCATAGTCTTGTCGAAGCCACACAAGCCCTCGGGCCTGCCCCACGTGTTTCCACGCCCCAGAAGTCGGTCACTATCAGCATCGCGCACCTATGTCGTCGTCGCTGATTCCACCACCGTCTTCTGTACCAACCGACTTGCGTCGATCCGTCAGACTGACAAGTCTGACCCGTCAGACTAACAAGTCTGACCCAGCCGAACTATCCCGACTGCAATCATCTGCAACTCCTCACAGTCCTCATCGTCCGTCTGGCTTGACATCCCGCAACACCTTCAAGCATCCCTGTTGTGCCAACAATTTTTACACTTATCTGTCATAACCCAAGGTTTTCGGTTCCGTCGAACTTCTCCACCTCAAACCTAGTACCCGTTGGCTCCATGGTTCTTTGTATAACTGACCTGTGAAAAATATCGAGCACTTTTTTCGTGATCCCAAGTACACCGAGTATACTAGTTGCAAATCCAACAAGATTGCTTCTGGTCTTCACGTAGAGTGGCTCCCGTGGCTCAACTCCGATGCTAGCTTTGCCTTGCCAATCCTTTTCCTTTACGATGGAGTACTTTCCATTGATGTTTGCACGTCCGTGTCTCGGCCTCCAAGAGAACGCGTCTCCTCCAGGGACTCGGTCCCTTTTTCCAATAACAAATCTCGTACGTACTCCTCGCACCGTATGCATCTGGCCTCTACACGGCTGCTCAGCCATCCACGCCAGGGCCTTGGGCCACCATCTGCCACGTGCCACGTTGCTGCTGCCGCAACTCGCGTTCGTCGCTTGACGCACGCCCGATCGATTAGCGGGTCGATCACCGCACGTCCTGCCTACCGACCGCAGTTCGTAGCCATGCAACCGTAGCAGTTTCCGCGGCTACCCGCTTCCAGATCGATCTCGTCTGAGGTTTCGTGCCTGCGTGCCACGAGTCGCCGACCTGCTGCGTCCAATTGCTTCTTGAAGATAAAAACACGACCAACTCTGCATCTTTGATCACAACTCGCCGAGGATCACTCCCGTATCGCGATCGCTCCTGCAGATTTCTGTCGATGCTTCCCTCCTCCTCTAGATCAACCTCAATCGCCTCCCGGACCTCTTCAACCTCGCTCATGATACCACTTGTTAGAATAAATCCGAGGCATACAGTCGATCATCCGAGGACCAAGCAACCACACAAGGCACGGCACCGAGATTTGTTAACGAGGTTCACCGATATGGCTACATCCCCGGGGCTTGACTACGGGCGCTCCTCCCCGTGACACCGTCACAATACCGCACCCAGTCGCCCTGGACACCGGCACATGCCGCCGGCTTTCCCTGCGTTCCGGTGCTATTATGTTGGCATAGGTTACATCGTGTGTCTACCCCCGCTATATAAGAGAGGCCTAGGATACAAGTGTCCTACTAGGACACGACTACATATCCTATCTAAACACAATACAACTCAGAGTCCAACTGTAACCTAACTTATACACTATATTCGACACAACTCCAACAACGAGTGATCCCAACAGATGCAAGTTTTCAGAGGAAAAGGAATCTTTGCAGGCTTGCTCCTTTCTACTATCAGTAGACCCTAATCATCATTAGCCATGAACACGTTTGCAGACTTGCTTATTTCTGGTATTACTAGATCGTAATTGTCTATAGCTGTGAAGTTTGGTGGGTCATTATGGGTGTGGTGATGATGTTTTACTCCGGGCTACTTGCTTAGAAGTTTGCACCAGAGTATTGGTGTGTATATGATGGTAGAATTCTTGCTCTCTGTTTGTAATAGCCATATCGGAAGACAATGATTCCACGAGACATTAATCTGGTGATGAATTGGTATGACTGCCGTCGGTTTGCACTATTCTTATGTTGAATAGTACTACTACAAGCTAGTAACAATTTGCAATGAAGTGTTGATACGAGATAGATGTGCTTTGGCCTGTAGACGCCGAGCGTATTCAAATTTTCCTTCTCCAAATCGATGAAAGAGTTCCTTGTTCGGCACCACTCCAAGACTAGAGTGTTGACAGTAAAGTAATATTATGTAGAGCGGAGCATCAATACGGACATAAGCTTCGTAGAATGGCCGACATCGAATCTACCCGTAATAATCATGTGTTGGTGGAACTTCCATGCTATATCCAAGGGGTAGATATTTGTTTGGAAGGCTTTGCATATGGCACTCTACCATGTCGTGCTATCCTAGCGAATTGACTTCTTAATAAAGTCGACACTCAATGGCTGGTATGCGGGCATGGAGTAGGGGATTTGTGATGTTCTAAACCTGTGATATCGAGCTACATCTATTACCGAAAAAGGTTTTCGCCCCGCTTTATAAATAAAGCATCCACCAAGCACAAAGTTCATAAGGTACCACTCGAAACACGAACACACTAAACGCCACCGCACGAAGGTCCAACACAGACGCACAAAACACAACACACACGCAACAATGGTTCAGCTGTGGGCACAGCACCACAAGCCCAACACAACACCCAAGGACACACATACAACAAGCGGCGGTGGCGACGTCGACGAAGACGCATATCTAATCTGGCTCAGGTGGTGGTGGAGGGAGCGGGGGAGCCAGTCGGAGAGCCATCGCGCGAAGCTGAGTGATGATGGAGGTGATGGCATCTCTCTCCCTGGGGCGGCTAAGCGGCCGCCAAAGCTGCAAGTAACCAGACCATTTGAACAAAGCGTCAGTAGCACGACGAAGAGGGATACGCTGAATCACAAGTTTATTCCTAACAGTCCACAGCGTCCAGGCAAGGACCCCGATGATCAGCCACCTAGTGCGGCGTAATGCGGGGGGAATCGCCTGGAGTTCGGCAAAGAGAGCAGGGAAGTTGGTATGATCCCAGCTTCCACCCACAATCTCGCGGAAACAGCTCCAAAGGAACTGCGCAGACACGCAGGTGAAGAAGATATGGTTCGAGTTCTCTTCAGGCCCACAGAGTGGGCAGCGCCCGTCCCCAGGGCCATTGCGTTTCAGAACCTCAACGCCAGATGGAAGGCGGCCACGAATCCACTGCCACAGGAATATCTTAATCTTCAATGGGAGGCGAATCTCCCAAATAGATGAGAGCGCCTCATGACCGGGCGAGGGGGCGATGGCCGGATAGAGAGATTTGGTGGAGAATTGACCGGATGGTTCAAGGCGCCATCTAGCGCGGTCATCGTCAGTCGAGAGGTCCGGCGCATGGAGAGCCACACAGTCAAGCAAATCCTGCCAGTCCGCATTCTCCGCAGGACCAAAAGGCCTGCCGAACGCAAGGCGCCCAAGGTCGAGAAGGGCGTCTGCCACGGAGATCTGGGGGGCCACCGCAATGGAGAACAGGACCGGAAACCGGGACGCCAGGGTGCGTCCCCAGTCCAGCGATCAAACCAGAACAGCGTGGCGGTGCCGGACCCGATCTCAATCGAGGTCCCTATCCGAAGGACCGGAAGGAGCTGGATGACAGATTGCCAGAATTGGGAGCCTCCAGAGCGTTGACAAAAGGCGAGTGGCTGTCCGCGGAGGTACTTCTGCTGAATAATGCGCAGCCACAGGCCACCATCTCCGTTGTTAATCCTCCAGAGCCATCGAGTCAAAAGGGCTATATTCATGCGTTTGGATGACATGATCCCAAGGCCGCCCTGGTCGCGGGGTTTACAGATCTCGGACCACTTGACCATGTGGTATTTCTGCTTGTCACCCTCGCCGGCCCAGTAGAATCGCCCCTGAATGGTGGCAATCTCGTGATGAAGAGTCTCTGGAAGGCTGTAGAAGCTCATGATGAATAAGAGGAGGCTGGCGAGGGACGAGTTAATAAGAACCGTACGGGCCGCTTTAGAAAGCCACCGTCCCTGCCAGGGCTCGATCCGGTGTTGGAGCTTCCCCACCGTGGGACGTAGCTCGGCCATGGTAAGCCTGGTGTCGCTAATGGGAATACCAAGATAGGTCGTGGGGAAGCACCCAAGCTGGCAGTTAAGCCGATCCGCGATGCTCTGCCGCTCGTCTTGGGAGTAGCCCAAGATCATCACCTCACTCTTGTCGAAGTTGATCCTTAGGCCGGACATCTGTTGGAAGCACAGGAGGAGGAACTTGAGGTTCGAGATATCACTCGCGGAGCCCTCCACCATGACGATGGTGTCGTCCGCATATTGGAGAAGGGAGACCCCGTTGCCTCCAACAAGGTGCGGGACAATCCCTTTGATGTGTCCAGCCGCCTTGGCCTTATCGAGGATGGCCGCCAACGCATCAACAACTATGTTGAACAGGAATGGGGAGAAGGGGTCGCCCTGGCGGACCCCACAAAACGTGGGGAAGTGTTGGGGAACGTAGCAGAAATTCAAAATTTTTCCTACGTGTCACCAAGATCTATCTATGGAGAGACCAACAACGAGGGGAAGGAGAGTGCATCTACATACCCTTGTAGATCGCTAAGCGGAAGCGTTCAAGTGAACGGGGTTGATGGAGTCGTACTCGTCGTGATTCAGATCACCAATGATCCTAGTGCCGAACGGACGACACCTCCGCGTTCAACACGCGTACAGCCCGGTGACGTCTCCCACGCCTTGATCCAGCAAGGAGAGAGGGAGAGGTTGAGGAAGACTCCATCCAGCAGCAGCACAACGGCATGATGGTGATGGAGGAGCGTGGCAATCTTGCAGGGCTTCGCCAAGCACCACGGGAGAGGAGAAGAACTTGGGAGAGAGGGAGGGCTGCACCAAAGGCATAAGGGGGTGTCTCAAGAGGCCCTCCTACCCTCACTATATATAGGGAGCCCAAGGGGGGGTGCGCCAGCCCTAGGAGATCCAATCTCCTAGGGGGCGGCGGCCAGGGGAGGAGTCCTTCCCCCCCAAGGCACCTAAGAGGTGCCTTCCCCTTTTGGGACTCTTCCTTTAGGGTTTCCCCAGGTGCATGGGCCTCTTGGGGCTGGTGCCCTTGGCCCATGTAGGCCAAGGCGCATCCCCTACAGCCCATGTGGCCCCCGAGGCAGGTGGCCCCACCCGGTGGGCCCCCGGGACCCTTCCGGTGGTCCCGGTACAATACCGATGACCCCGAAACTTGTCCCGATGGCCGAAACAGGACTTCCTATATATAAATCTTTACCTCCGGACCATTACGGAACTCCTCGTGACGTCCGGGATTTCATCCGAGACTCCGAACAACATTCGGTAACCACATACAAGCTTCCTTTATAACCCTAGCGTCATCGAACCTTAAGTGTGTAGACCCTACGGGTTCGGGAGACATGCAGACATGACCGAGACGTTCTCCGGTCAATAACCAAAAGCGGGATCTGGATACCCATGTTGGCTCCCACATGTTCCACGATGATCTCATCGGATGAACCACGTGTCAAGGACTTAATCAATCCCGTATACAATTCCCTTTGTCTAGCGGTATGATACTTGCCCGAGATTCGATCGTCGGTATCCCGATACCTTGTTCAATCTCGTTACCGGCAAGTCTCTTTACTCGTTCCGTAACACATCATCCCGTGATCAACTCCTTTGGTCACATTGCACATGTGATGATGTCCTACCGAGTGGGCCCAGAGATACCTCTCCGTTTACACGGAGTGACAAATCCCAGTCTCGATTCGTGCCAACCCAACAGACACTTTCGGAGATACCTGTAATGCACCTTTATAGTCACCCAGTTACGTTGTGACATTTGATACACCCAAAGCATTCCTACGGTATCCGGGAGTTGCACAATCTCATGGTCTAAGGAAATGATACTTGACATTAGAAAAGCTTTAGCATACGAACTACACAACCTTTGTGCTAGGCTCAGGATTGGGTCTTGTCCATCACATCATTCTCCTAATGATGTGATCCCGTTATCAACGACATCCAATGTCCATGGTCAGGAAACAGTAACCATCTATTGATCAACGAGCTAGTCAACTAGAGGCTCACTAGGGACATGGTGTTGTCTATGTATCCACACATGTATCTGAGTTTCCTGTCAATACAATTATAGCATGGATAATAAACGATTATCATGAACAAGGAAATATAATAATAATCAATTTATTATTGCCTCTAGGGCATATTTCCAACAGTCTCCCACTTGCACTAGAGTCAATAATCTAGTTCACATCGCCATCTGATTAACACTCACAGGTCACATCGTCATGTAACCAACATCCAAAGAGTTTACTAGAGTCAATAATCTAGTTCACATCACTATGTGATTAACACTCAATGAGTTCTGGGTTTGATCATGTTGCTTGTGAGAGAGGTTTTAGTCAACGGGTCTGAACCTTTCAGATCCGTGTGTGCTTTACAAATCTCTATGTCATCTCCTAGATGTAGCTACCACGTTCTATTTGGAGCCATTTCAAATAACTGTTCTACTTGGAGTTATTCTAAATTGTTGCTCCATTATACGTATCCGGTATCTCTACTCAGAGCTATCCGGATAGGTGTTAAGCTTGCATCGACGTAACCTTTTACGACGAACTCTTTTACCACCTCCATAATCGAGAAAATTCCTTAGTCCACTAGTTACTAAGGATAACTTTGACCGCTGTCCTGTGATCCATACTTGGATCACTCTTGTACCCCTTGACTGACTCATGGCAAGGCACACTTCAGGTGCGGTACACAGCATAGCATACTGTAGAGCCTACGTCTTAAGCATAGGGGACGACCTTCGTCCTTTCTCTCTATTCTGCCGTGGTCGAGCTTTAAGTCTTAACTTCATACCTTACAACTC
Organism: Triticum urartu; assembly: GCF_003073215.2. Classification (NCBI taxonomy): domain Eukaryota; kingdom Viridiplantae; phylum Streptophyta; class Magnoliopsida; order Poales; family Poaceae; genus Triticum; species Triticum urartu. The sequence goes on along the minus strand of NC_053023.1, from coordinate 63,353,320 downwards.
AGGCAAGAACTCCTTCTTTGACTGATCCATCTTGAACACCTTCAAGATCATGTCAAGGTATGTGCTCATTTGAAAGTACTTTTAAGCGTTTTGATCTATCCTTATAGATCTTGATGCTCAATGCTCAAGTAGCTTAATCCAGGCTTTCCATTGAAAAAATACTTTCCAAATAACCCTATATGCTTTCCAGAAATTCTACGTCATTTCTGATCAACAATATGTCAACATATACTTATCAGAAATTCTATAGTGCTCCCACTCACTTCTTTGGAAATACAAGTTTCTCATAAACTTTGTATACACCCAAAATCTTTGATCATCCCATCAAAGCATACATTCCAACTCCGAGATGCTTACTCCAGTCCTCAGAAGGATTGCTGGGGCTTTGCATACTTATTAGCATCTTTCAGGATTGACAAAACCTTTCGGTTGTATCACATACAACCTTTCCTCAGAAAAACATCGAGGAAACAATGTTTTGACATCCTATCTGCAAGATTTCATAAATAATGCAGTAATCGCTAATATAATTCCAACAGACTCTTAGCATCGCTACGAGTGAGAAAATCTCACCGTAGTCAACTCCTTGAACTTGTCGGAAAACATCTTAACGACAAGTCGAGCTTTCTTAATGGTGACATTTACCATCATTGTCCGTCTTCCTTTTAAAATCCATCTACACTCAACAGCCTTACGACCATCAAGTAGTTCTTCCAAAGTCTACACTTTGTTTTCATACATGGATCCTCTCTCGGATTATATGGCCTCAAGCCATTTATCAGAATCCAGGCCCACCATCGCTTCTCCATAGCTCTTAGGTTCATTGTTGTCTAGCAACATGACTTCCAAGACAGGATTACGTACCACTCTGAAGTAGTACGCATCCTTGTCATCCCACGAGGTTTGGGAGTGACTTGATCCGAAGTCTCATGATCAATATCATAAGCTTCCACTTCAATTGGTGTAGGTGCCATAGGAACAACTCTTTGTGCCCTGCTATACACTAGTTGAAGTGACGGTTCAATAACCTCATCAAGTCTCCACCATCCTCCCACTCAATTCTTTCGAGAGAAACTTTTCCTCGAGAAAGGACCCGATTCTAGAAACAATCATTTATTGCTTTCGGATCTGAGACAGGAGGTATACCCAACTGTTTTTGGGTTGTCCTATGAAGATGCATTTATCCGCTTTGGGTTCGAGCTTATCGGCCTGAAACTTTTCCACATAAGCGTCGCAGCCCCAAACTTTTAAGAAATGACAGCTTAGGTTTCTCTAAACCATAGTTCATACGGTGTCATCTCATCGGAATTACGTGGTGCCCTATTTAAAGTGAATGTGGTTGTCTCTAATGCTTAACCCATAAACTATTGTGGTAATTCGATAAGAGACATCATGGTATGCATCACATCCAATAGGGTGCAGTTATGATGTTCGGACACACCATCACACTATGGTGTTCCAGGCTGTATTAGTTGTGAAACGATTTCCACAATGTCTTAATTTTGTGCCAAACTCGTAATTCAGATATTCATCTCTATGATCATATCATAGATCTTTTATCCTCTTGTCACGACGATCTTTCAACTTCACACTGAAATTACTTGAACCTTTCAATAATTCAGACTCGTGATTCATCAAGTAAATGTACTCAACATCTACTCAAATCATCTGTGAAGAAAGAACATAACGATATCCACTACATGCCTCAGCACTCATTGGACTGCACACATCAAAATGTATTACTTCCAACAATTTGCTTTCTAGTTCCATTTTACTGAAACCGAGGCTTTCAGTCATCTTGCCCATGTGGTATGATTTGCATGTCTCAAGCGATTCAAAACCAAGTGAGTCCAAACGATCCATTTGCATGGAGTTTCTTCATGCATATACACCAATAGACATGGTTCGCATGCCTCAAACTTTTCAAAAACGAGTGAGCCCAAAGATCCATCAACATGGAGGTTCTTCATGCGTTTTATACCGATATGACTCAAATTGCAGTGCCACATTTGCGTGGTACTATCATTACTATCTTTTGGCATGAACATGTGTATCACTACGATCAAGATTCAATAAACCATTCATTTCAGGTGCAAGACCATTGAAGGTATTATTCAAATAAACAGAGTAACTATTATTCTCTTTAAATGAATAACCGTATTGCGATAGGCATAATCCAATCATGTCTATGCTCAACGCAAACACCAAATAACAATTATTTAGGTTTAACGCCAATCTCGATGGTAGAGGGAGCGTGCGTTGCTTGATCATATCAACATTGGAAACACTTCCAACACATATCATCAGCTCACCTTTAGCTAGTCTCCGTTTATTTCGTAGCTTTTATTTTGAGTTACTAACACTTAGCAACCGAACCGGTATCTAATACCCTGGTGCTACTAGGAGTATTAGTGAAGTACACATCAACACAATGTATATCCAATATACTTCTATCGACCTTGCCAGCCTTCTAATCTACCAAGTATCTAGGGTAATTCTGCTCCAGTGGTTGTTCCCCTTATTACAGAAGCACTTAGTCTCGGGTTTGGGTTCAACCTTGGGTCTCTTCACTAGAGCAGCAGCTGAATTGCCGTTTCATGAAGTATCCCTTCTTGCCCTTGCCCTTATTGAGACTAGTGGTTTCACCAACCATCAACAATTGATGCTCCTTCTTGATTTCTACTTTGGTGTCAAACATCGCGAATATCTCAAGGATCATCATATATGTCCCTGATATATTATAGTTCATCACGAAGCTATAGCAGCTTGGTGGTAATGACTTCGGAGAAACATCACTATCTCATCTGGAAGATCAACTCCCACTTGATTCAAGCGATTGTTGTACTCAGACAATCTGAGCACAAGCTCAACAATTGAGCTTTTCTCCCTTAGTTTGCAGGCTAAGAAAATCGTCGGAGGTCTTATACCTCTTGACGTGGGTACGAGCTTGAAATCCCAATTTCAGCCCTCAAAACATCTCATATGTTTTGCGACGTTTCAAAAACCGTCTTCGGTGCCTCAACTCTAAACCATTTAGCATTACGCACTGAACTATCATGTAGTCATCAAAACGTGTATGTCAAATGTTCGCAACATCCACAGACGACGTTCGAGGTTCAGCACACTGAGCGGTGCATTAAGGACATAAGCCTTCTATGAAGCAATGAGGACAATCCTCGGTTTACGGACCTAGTCCGCATAATTGCTACTATCAACTTTCAACTAAATTTTCTCTAGGAACATATCTAAACAGTAGAACTAAAGCGCGAGCTACGACATAATTTTCAAAATCCTTTTGACTATGTTCAAGATAATTAAGTTCATCTTATGAACTCCCACTTAGATAGACATCCCTCTAGTCATCTAAGTGATTACATGATCCGAGTCAACTAGGCCGTGTCCGATCTGTGCGTGAGACGGACTAGTCAACGTCGGTGAACATCTTTATGTTGATCGTATCTTCTATACGACTCATGCTCGACCTTTCGGTCTTCTGTGTTCCGAGGCCATGTCTGTACATGCTAGGCTCGTCAAGTTAACCCTAAGTGTTTTTGCATGTGTAAAACTGTCTTACACCCGTTGTATGTGAACGTAAGGATCCATCACACCCGATTAACACATGGTGCTTAGAAACGACGAACTGTAGCAACGGTGCACAGTTAGGGGAGAACACTTCTTGAAATTGTTGTAAGGGATCATCTTATTTACTACCGTCGTTCTAAGCAAATAAGATGTATAAATATGATAAACATCATATGCAATCAAATAATAGTGACATGATATGGCCAATATCATATAGCTCCTTTGATCTCCATCTTGGGGCTCCATGATCATCTTGTCACCGGTATGACACCATGATCTGCATCATTGTGTCTTCTTGAAGTTGTCTCGTCATCGACATGCAAGTCGTGATTCCCTTGACAAGAACATGATCAATCTCATACATCACATATATCATTCATCACATCCTTTTTCCATATCACATCACATGGCATACCCTGCAAAAACAAGTTAGACGTCCTCTAATTGTTGTTTGCATGTTTTACGTGGCTGCTATGGGTTTCTAGCAAGAACGTTTCTTACCTACGCAAAACCACAACGTGATATGCCAATTGCTATTTACCCTTCATAAGGACCCTGTTCATCGAATCCGATCCGACTAAAGTGGGAGAGACAGACACCCGCTAGCCACCTTATGCAACTAGTGCATGTCAGTCGGTGGAACCGGTCTCACGTAAGAGTACGTGTAAGGTCGGTCCGGGCCGCTTCATCCCACGATGCCGCCGAATCAAGATAAGACTAGTAACGGCAAGCATATTGAACAAAATCAACGCCCACAACTACTTTGTGTTCTACTCGTGCATAGAAACTACGCATAGACCTAGCTCATGATGCCACTGTTGGGGAACGTGGCAGAAATTCAAAATTTTTCCTACGTGTCACCAAGATCTATCTATGGAGAGACCAGCAACGAGGGGAAGGAGAGTGCATCTACATACCCTTGTAGATCGCTAAGCGGAAGCGTTCAAGTGAACGGGGTTGATGGAGTCGTACTCGTCGTGATTCAGATCACCGATGATCCTAGTGCCGAACGGACGGCACCTCCGCGTTCAACACACGTACAGCCCGGTGACGTCTCCCACGCCTTGATCCAGCAAGGAGAGAGGGAGAGGTTGAGGAAGACTCCATCCAGCAGCAGCACAATGGCGTGGTGGTGATGGAGGAGCGTGGCAATCCTGCAGGGCTTCGCCAAGCACCACGGGAGAGGAGAAGAACTTGGGAGAGAGGGAGGGCTGCACCAAAGGCATAAGGGGGTGTCTCAAGAGGCCCTCCTAACCTCACTATATATAGGGAGCCCAAGGGGGGGGGTGTGTGCCAGCCCTAGGAGATCCAATCTCCTAGGGGGCGGCGGCCAGGGGAGGAGTCCTTCCCCCCCAAGGCACCTAAGAGGTGCCTTCCCCTTCTGGGACTCTTCCTTTAGGGTTTCCCCAGGCGCATGGGCCTCTTGGGGCTGGTGCCCTTGGCCCATGTAGGCCAAGGTGCACCCCCTACAGCCCATGTGGCCCCCGGGGCAGGTGGCCCCACCCGGTGGGCCCCCGAGACCCTTCCGGTGGTCCCGGTACAATACCGATGACCCCGAAACTTGTCCCGATGGCCGAAACAGGACTTCCTATATATAAATCTTTACCTCCGGACCATTCCAGAACTCCTCGTGACGTCCGGGATTTCATCCGGGACTCCGACAACATTCGGTAACCACATACAAGCTTCCTTTATAACCCTAGCGTCATCGAACCTTAAGTGTGTAGACCCTACGGGTTCGGGAGACATGCAGACATGACCGAGATGTTCTCCGGTCAATAACCAACATCGGGATCTGGATACCCATGTTGGCTCCCACATGTTCCACGATGATCTCATCGGATGAACCACGATGTCAAGGACTTAATCAATCCCGTATACAATTCCCTTTGTCTAGCGGTATTGTACTTGCCCGAGATTCGATCGTCGGTATCCCTATACCTTGTTCAATCTCGTTACCGGCAAGTCTCTTTACTCGTTCCGTAACACATCATCCCGTGATCAACTCCTTGGTCACGTTGCGCATATGATGATGTCCTACCGAGTGGGCCCAGATATACCTCTCCGTTTACACGGAGTGACAAATCCCAGTCTCGATTCATGCCAACCCAACAGACACTTTCGGAGATACCTGTAATGCACCTTTATAGTCACCCAGTTACGTTGTGACGTTTGATACACCCAAAGCATTCCTACGGTATCCGGGAGTTGCACAATCTCATGGTCTAAGGAAATGATACTTGACATTAGAAAAGCTTTAGCATACGAACTACACGACCTTTGTGCTAGGCTCAGGATTGGGTCTTGTCCATCACATCATTCTCCTAATGATGTGATCCCGTTATCAACGACATCCAATGTCCATGGTCAGGAAACAGTAACCATCTATTGATCAACGAGCTAGTCAACTAGAGGCTCACTAGGGACATGGTGTTGTCTATGTATCCACACATGTATCTGAGTTTCCTGTCAATACAATTATAGCATGGATAATAAACGATTATCATGAACAAGGAAATATAATAATAATCAATTTATTATTGCCTCTAGGGCATATTTCCAACAGGAAGAACGGGCCGATCTCCCCATTAATGTTCACCGTTGTGCGGCCGGAAGAGACCAACTGCATAACTCTGGTCACCCATCTGTCGTCGAAACCTTTCCGAAGCAAACATTCCTGAAGGAAGGCCCAGCTGACCGTGTCATATGCCTTGTGGAAGTCCAGTTTCAGGAAGACTGCCTTGAGGTGTTTGGAGCGCACCTCATGGAGAGCTTCGTGAAACACTAGGACCCCATCAAGGATATAATGGCCCTGGATGAAAGCTGACTGATCAGGGTGAGTGATCCGATCAGCTATAGGGGCCACCCTAATGGCGTACCCCTTGGCCAGGATGCGGAAGATGACGTTAATCACCGTAATCGGCCGGAATTGTCGGATGTCCGAGGCACCCGGCACCTTAGGAATGAGCGTGATTACCCCATAATTCAGCCGGCCGAGGTCAATGGTCCCAGCCATGATCTCGTCAAATAGGGCCATCACCTCGGGTTTGATCACCTCCCAGAAGGACTAAAAAAACTTCACTGGAAGGCCATCCGGGCCAGGAGCCGAGGAGGAGTTCATGCCCTTAATGGCTGCCCAGACCTCCTCCTCGGAGAACGGGGCCGTGATGGCCGCATTGTCCGCCGGCGAGACTTAGCAGTGAGCAGGCCAAATGTCTTGCGCTAGAGCAAGACCTCCTCAAGGGGAGGCAGAGAATAGGTCTCTGTAAAAGCCATCAACATGCGCCCGGATGTCCTCCGGGCGCTGGAGGAGGGTCGGGCCATCCCACAAGAGGGGGATGGAATTGCGGCACCTACGACCATTAGCGATAGCCTGGAAGTAGGCAGTATTGGCGTCCCCCTTAAGGACCCAATTCTGTGTACCTCGCATGCGCCAGTAGGCTTCCTCGTCAGTGTAGATGACCGTGAGCTGATCTTCCAAGTCGTGCCTACGCATCCATTCGTCTGTCGAGAGACCAGTAGTGTCAGCCCGTAGGTCGAGGGCCTGGATGTCGTCAAGGAGAGCTTTCTTCCTCTCACGGATGTCCCGACCCACGTTAGCACCCCATCCTTTCATGAACTGCCGTGACCGCTTGGCGCAGAAATGCCAAGAGTCAACGGCCGACATGGCCCTATGGGGGGCGTCCCGCGCCTCACGCCAGCGGCCGACCACCGCAGCAGTGAAGCCTGGCTGGCGCAACCAGAAGGTCTCAAAACGGAAGCGGGGCGGCAGCGGAGGACGTTCATTCTCCGAGCAGAGGAGAAGGGGTACATGATCTGACCCAATCCGCGTGATCGCCCGCAGCGTTGCTAGGGGACATCGGATGTCCCACTCAAGGGAGACGAAAACCCGATCGAGGACCCAACGAGTCGGATCGACTTGGCGGTTAGTCCAAGTGAATCTGGCCCCCACACGATCGAGTTCCCGCAACCCCATATCTGCGATGCAATCATTGAATAATTGCATCCGAGGAAAGTTCACTAGGTTATTGCTCTTGTCTTCCTCCGTCCGGATGAGGTTGAAGTCACCGCCAACTACCACCGGGAACTGGGCCGACGCAACCTTCCTCCTGAGCTCAGCAAGGAAGGTCTCCGACCTACGGTGGTCGGCCGGGCCATAAACCGCGATGATCTCCCATTTAAAGTTTAGGGACCGTTCGAAAACCTCCATGCTCACAAAGAACTCTCCCCGGTCCATGCCCCCAACCTCAAGGGTGGCATCCTTCACACCTAGGAGGATGCCCCCCGAGTGGCCTGCGTTCTCACTAGAAGGGAGCCAGTGCCAGGCGAATAGGTCGGAACTCAAGTGCTCCAGTTCCGACAGGGAAAATTCAGTACGCATCGTTTCTTGGATGGCTACTATGTCAATACGCTCGGTTCGCATGTATTCAATGAGTTGGCGGCGTCGACCATCTTGGCCGAAACCGCGGATGTTCCAGAATAAGGCTCTCATCAGGCATCCATCGGGGGGCTGCTTGACCCCAGGACACGTGACGCGCTCTGGGCGCGGAAAGCCCTAGGACTGCAACCACTAATTAAGGAAGTGTTGCAAGTTGATACAGCATGGCAAGTGTCGCTGAAACATTTAATTTGTGATGCAAACCACAAATCGCCTGTTCTTGGCCATGAACAACTCAAACTATTGATTGTAGTTTGTACTTGGAACGTTTGGTGGGAAAGAAGGAAACGAGTGAACGGTGAGCGAGTTCAGTCCCCTGAGAGATCGACTATCTCAATTACGGAGCCCACAACTATTTTTGAGTCGGCTCTAATAAAGAAGAATACTGGGATTGGAAGACATGCCTACGATCGGCCACTGAAGGACGTACATGGTGAAGTTGAATGTCAACACTTCCTTTGATGAGGCTACCTTAATCGGTCCCACAGGTGCCATTGTGCGAGACTCTAAAGGCTTCTTCATCGGAGCATCAAACCATCTAATTGTGCATGCACAAGCTGTAATTGATGCTATGAATCGAGAACTTATACTCTAGCCCAGTTGTGCACTACCAGAAAAACTTGCGATGCCGACGGCCAAACCTATGCCGACAGGGGCTGTCGGCATAGATGGACATATCCCGACGACCCAGCTAAAGCCGTCGGCGTAGAAAGGCCGTCGGTGTATATCAATCTATGCCAATGGCACCCGTCGGCATAGATCAGCCGTCGGCGTCGCAAGAAATATGCCTACGACGGTCGTCGGCATAGGGCAGGCCGTCGGCCCCGTCTACCCGGGCGGACGACGGCCGTATGACGGTGTCAGGCTACGCCGACGGGCTAACGGTGGCCGTCGGCATAGCTATGCCAACGTCATCAATCCGCGGCGCCCACCACGTCATCGATCCGCGTCGCTCGCCGGTCCCGTGGGGTGGCATATCTATGCCGACGGCCTAGCCGTTGGCATAGGCTTGGCCCATGGATCTTGTCACGTCATCAATCCCCGCCCTACGCCACGTCATCGATCCAGGGCTCTACCGTTCCATGGCCGTAGCTAAGCCGTCGGCATAGATTTCTAATAATATTTTAATATTTTATTTATTTTCTCTTTTTATTTTTTATTTTTTCCAAAACTAATTTCATTAACTTAAATGTGCCTTAAATGTACAGAAAAAATATATCGATTGCCCCCACACGGGCCTTGCTTCCGTCGTGTCACGGAGAGGTTAGACGGGACGGGGTACCTGTGTGTGTGTGTGGGGGGGGGGGGGTTAGCAATGCTGCCAGGTGTTGCGGTGGGCCCTCCTACGGTTGTGGAAACATGGTGGCAGTGCAGGCACCCAGCACGTGGCTCCGGGGTGTGCCCCCCCTCACGGCCGGGCGTCGCTGCCGCCGTGTCCCGTAGGGGGGAAACGGCCACCTCGGGCCGACGCGGAGGGAATCTTGGGGTGGGTTATGCCGGGACTGTGTTGGGGGGTGTAGCTATGGCTGGGCTATGACAACCAGGTGAAAAGGTCCACCGGTCAAACTCCGTCCGGTGAAAGTCAAAGGGCTAGACCCGGCGGTCGTCTGTGTCAAGGTTAGACGGGACGGGGTACCTGGGGGGGGGGGTAGCTGTGATGCCCGGATAATTAAACTACAATAATCCTCTGTTAATGATGCCATGTCACCACTGTTACTCTTGCTAAACCCACTTGTTTCAAACACATGTCAAATTCAAATTCCAAAAACAAGTCAAATTTTTATTTCTTCAAACTGTCAAGTAAAAATGTTCGGTGGGTTGAAGATATTCGCTAACTAATTTTCATGAATGATTCAACATCATTTGAGATATTTAATTTCCCTTGGAAATTAAAATAGTTCCAAATCACCCTTTTCTTATACTTCTCCATTTGTGAAAAATCCAAATCAATTCAATCTCCTACCAAACTTTTTGTGGTAGTGCCAAATATTGTAATGTATTTATGTGGCCAAGTTCCACATTTTTACAAAAACCAATTAACAGCTCAAAACATTACAAACGGATTCTGCAATCAGTGTAAAATAAATAAAAGGGAAAGGCCTAACTACTATGTGTTAATGGGCTCTAGTGCCTTTGTGCACTTTGGCCCGTCTAACAACATTGGGCAGCCCACCTCCACCTCATCCCCAACCTCGCTACAGGAGGCGGGGGGGGGGGGGGGGGGGGGGGGGGGGTCGTGGCGGCCATCCCATGGCGCCCCTGGTCCCGTGGCGGTCATCCCCGCTCTCTCCCTGTGGATAAGAGGACGCCCCGACGCCCTCCTCCCTCCCTTGACGAACCCTAGCCGCCCAATCGCTCTCCCTCTCTTTCGTTCTTGCGATTTGTTTGACGCCGAGCGCTGCTGCTGCCATGGCCATCGTCATCGCGCGGCCACTGACCTCCCCGCTGGCTAGGAATGCACCAGGAGAATTGCCATCGTCTTCTGCTTCCTCTTCGTCCACGACCTCGAGCCCGGAGCCCCTGCATCGCCCTTGACGCCGCCCTCTTCTTCCTCGGGTCGCCGACAAATCTCGGCGATTCCGGCGAGCCTGCAGCTACTAAGCCGTCACCGGGCCCCCTTGTGCCTCCCCGGTGAGCTGCTCCTCCGAATCCCCCTCACCCCGGTCTCAGATCCCTCGTCGTATCGCCTGTACGAACAGGTGGCTGCCATGGCCGTAGTTCAGCGTCTGCGTACGTGCTCCCGCAGTTCCTGCGATGCTACTGCCGTTGCTACTTGCCCTGCCTGATGCTGTTGCTGCTGCTGCTGCCGCTTGTTTCTGCTGCTCCCCTGACGACGCCCGTCGCGCCACGCCTAGCTCCGGCAACGGCAAGGCCCTGCCTTGGCCACGCGCCCCAGGCCGCGCCTCCCCCGCATGCTCTCTGCCGCTCGAGCCTCTCGCCTCCGCCGCCCCACTGCTTCCCGCGCGACACCGCGCCGAGTGCTGCTCGCCGCCTCCGGCCGTTGCGGCCCGGCGCCGTGCGCTGCTCCCCGCCCCGCGCGCTGGGCACCGTCCGCCGGTGCTCCTCTGTAGCGGCCGCGCGTCCCAGCCATGGCTTTGAGCCATCGCTCGAAGGGGCCGGCTCTGTTCGATGGGGATTAGCCCCTGTTTTTTTTATAATTACTTAGAGTTGGCCTAATGACAGGTGGCCCCACCCCGCACTATTAGTTAATTAACTAATAGCTAAATTTAATTGAGTTATTAGGTACTAACAGCTCGGCCCCATGATTTAATTAGATTAATTTAAATCATTTAACTGTTCAGTCAATGACACATGGGTCCCACACGGGCCTTTGACCAGTCAACATTGACCAGTCAACTGCTGACTGGGCAGTTGACTGGGCCCTCTATCAGCCCTGTTAGGAATAGAATTAGAGCACTTGATTATTTACTAATTATCAAGTCCTAATTAAGGAACCGACTTAGGAACCGACTATGTATTCTCTAACTGCTAGAAGCAGTTGTACTTCCTCTCTCATGTTAGCAACTGCTTAGTGCAGTTACTGTTATGTCTCACGCATTAGCAACCGCTGCTTGCGGTTAGAAATACTCTCACAAATTTGTAACCGCTCCCTGTATATATAGTGCCCAATCAATGAGAATCATTTACTTCTGGAAAAATCACTTTTTCACTTTATACGTTATCAGTACTCGCTCTGCCGAGAGCGACAGAGAGCCATCACAAGAAAGGTAAGAATGGCAGGGAGGGACCTGCCGTCGATTGCTTTCGCCATTGCACGCTTCCTCCAGAGAGAGAACCGTCGCTGTCCATGCACCCATCGCCACCGTGCTGCAAGTCGCCGTTGCCGTCAAGGACTTGGCGCAAGGAGTGGCCCTCGCCGCCGCTTTTTCGCCTGGAACCACCGCCAGAACCGCCGCCATGGGTACGCACGCCAAGGCAACCGCCCGCTCCATGGGCGAGCACCAACGGTGCACCAGGCTGGACCCTCGGCTCCGACCACCGCTGCAAACCATGCTGGGCCTTCGGCTCCGGCTCCGGCCGTCGCCGACGACTACATCGTACCAACGACTCCGCCGCCATCTGTCTTCACCATCCCTCCGATGGATTGGCTCCTTGGAGGTCCATCGGCGCCATTCCTCGGAGAAGAAGAGATGTTCCCTTGCGAACTCGCGCCACCGCCTCTGCCCCCGTATGGGTTCGAATCGTGCCCAGCGCGTACGGGCGCACCACCGCGGAAGCCGTCTCCGACGCCATCAGACGAAGTGCCGGAGCACTTCATCCCTCCTGGATACGGCCACCGCCTCTGCCCCCGTATTTGTTGGAAATATGCCCTAGAGGCAATAATAAAAGCATTATTATTATATTTCTTTGTTCATGATAATTGTGTTTATTCATGCTATAACTGTATTATCCGGAAATCGTAATACACGTGTGAATACATAGACCATAATATGTCCCTAGTAAGCCTCTAGTTGACTAGCTCGTTGATCAACAGATAGTCATGATTTCCTGGCTATGGACATTGGATGTCATTGATAACGGGATCACATCATTAGGAGAATGATGTGATGGACAAGACCCAATCCTAAGCATAGCACAAAGATCGTGTAGTTCGTTTGCTAGAGCTTTTCCAATGTCAAGTATCTTTTCCTTTGACCATGAGATCGTGTAACTCCCGGATACCGTAGGAGTGCCTTGGGTGTATCAAACGTCACAACGTAACTGGGTGACTATAAAGGTGCATTACAGGTATCTCCGAAAGTGTCTGTTGGGTTGACACGGATCGAGACTGGGATTTGTCACTCCGGATAACGGAGAGGTATCACTGGGCCCACTCGGTAATGCATCATCATTATGAGCTCAAGGTGACCAAGTGGTTGATCACGGGATCATGCATTACGGTACGAGTAAAGTGACTTGCCGGTAACGAGATTGAACAAGGTATTGGGATACCGACGATCGAGTCTCGGGCAAGTAACATACCGATTGACAAAGGGAATTGTATACGGGGTTGATTAATCCTCGACATCGTGGTTCATCTGATGAGATCATCGTGGAGCATGTGGGAGCCATCATGGGTATCCAGATCCCGCTGTTGGTTATTGACCGGAGAGTCGTCTCGGTCATGTCTGCTTGTCTCCCGAACCCGTAGGGTCTACACACTTAAGGTTCGGTGACGCTAGGGTTATGAAGATATGTATATGCAGTAATCCGAATGTTGTTCGGAGTCCCGGATGAGATCCCGGACGTCACGAGGAGTTCCGGAATGGTCCGGAGGTAAAGAATTATATATAGGAAGTGCTGTTTCGGCCATCGGGACAAGTTTCGGGGTTATCGGTATTGTACCGGGACCACCGGAGGGGTCCCGGGGGCCCACCGGGTGGGGCCACTTGTCCCGGGGGGCCACATGGGCTGTAGGGGGTGCGCCTTGGCCTATATGGGCCAAGGGCACCAGCCCTACTAGGCCCATGCGCCTAGGGTTTCCACCACGGAGGAGTCCAAGTGGTGGAAGGCACCCCGAGGTGCCTTGGGGGGGAGGGAAACCCTCCCCTGGCCGCCGCACCTAGGAGATCAGATCTCCTAGGCTGCGCACCACCCCCCCTTGGCCCTCCTATATATAGTGGGGGAGAGGAGGGATTTCATACCTCAGCCTTTGGTGCTTGCTCTCCCCGTTACGTCTCTCTCTCGCAGTATAGGCGAAGCCCTGCTACTGTGACGCCCTGCATCCACACCACGCCGTCGTTGCGCTGGATCTTCATCAACCTCTCTTCCCCCTTGCTGGAATCAAAAAGGAGGAGACGTTCATCCGTTCCGTACGTGTGTTGAACGCGGAGGCACGTCCGTCGGCTAAGATCTTCGGTTGATTTGAATCACGTCGTGTTCGACTACATCATCCCCGTCTTTGAACGCTTCCGCTCGGCGATCTACAAGGTACGTAGATGCATCTAATTACTCGTTGCTAGAGATGACTCCTAGATGGATCTTGGTGAAACCGTAGGAAATTTTTTGTTTTCTGCAACGTTCCCCAACAGTGCATCATGAGCTAGGTCTATGCGTAGTTTTCTTGCACGAGTAGAACACAATTTGTTGTGGGCGTAGATGTTGTCAACTTTCTTGCCGCTACTAGTCTTATCTTGCTTCAACGGTATTTTGGGATGAAGCGGCCCGGACCAACCTTACACGTACGCTTACGTGAGACTGGTTCGACCGACTAACATGCACAAGTTGCATAAGGTGGCTGGCGGGTGTCTGTCTCTCCTACTTTAGTTGGAGCGGATTCGATGAACAGGGTCCTTATGAAGGGTAAATAGAAGTTGACAAATCACGTTGTGGCTTTCACGTAGGTAAGAAAACCTTGTTGTTAGAGCCCTACTTCAGCCACGTAAAACCTGCAACAACAAGTAGAGGACGTCTAACTTGTTTTTGCAGCAAGTGCTTTGTGATATGATATGGCCAAAGTTGTGATGAATGATGAATGATCTATATGTGATGTATGAGATGTTCATGCTATTGTAATAGGAATCACAACTTACATGTCGATGAGTATGACGGTGACAGGATGATCACGGAGCCCCAAGATGGAGATCAAAGGAGCTATGTGATATTGGCCATATCATGTCACTATTATTATTTGATTGCATGTGATGTTTATCATGTTTTGCATCTTGTTTGCTTAGAACGACGGTAGTAAATAAGATGATCCCTCATAATAATTTCAAGAAAGTGTTCCCCCTAACTGTGCACCGTTGCTACAGTTCGTCGTTTCGAAGCACCACGTGATGATCGGGTGTGATAGATCCTTACGTTCACATACAACGGGTGTAAGACAGTTTTACACATGCAAAACACTTAGGGTTAACTTGACGAGCCTAGCATGTGAAGACATGGCCTCGGAACACAGAGACCGAAAGGTCGAACACGAGTCGTATGGAAGATACGATCAACATGAAGATGTTCACCGACGATGACTAGTCCGTCTCACGTGTTAATCGGACACGGATTAGTTGACTTGGCGTGTCTGTAACACTTAGATGACTAGAGGGATGTCTAATCTGAGTGGGAGTTCATTAATAATTTGATTAGATGAACTTGAATTATCATGAACTTAGTCTAAAATCTTTACAATATGTCCTGTAGATCAAATGGCCAACGTTGTATTCAATTTCAACGCGTTCCTAGAGAAAACCAAGCTGAAAGACGATGGCAGCAACTATACGGACTGGGTCCGGAACCTGAGGATCATCCTCATAGCTGCCAAGAAAGATTATGTCCTACAAGCACCGCTAGGTGATCACCCGTCCCACAGAACCAAGACGCTATGAACGCTTGGCAGACACGTACTGACTGACTACTCCCTCGTTCAGTGCGGCATGCTTTACAGTTAGAACCGGGGCTCCAAAAGCGTTTTGAGAGACATGGAGCATATGAGATGTTCGGAAGAGCTGAAAATGGTTTTTCAAGCTCATGCCCGGATCGAGAGATATGAAGTCTCCGACAAGTTCTTCAGCTGTAAGATGGAGGAAAATAGTTCTGTCAGTGAGCACATACTCACTATGTCTGGGTTACATAACCGCTTGACTCAGCTGGGAGTTAATCTCCCGGATGACGCGGTCATTGACAGAATCCTCCAGTCGCTTCCACCCAGCTACAAGAGCTTTGTGATGAACTTCAATATGCAGGGGATGGTAAAGACCATTCCTGAAGTATTTGCTATGCTGAAATCAGCAGAGGTAGAAGTCAAGAAGGAACATCAAGTGTTGATGATGAATAAAACCACTAAGTTCAAAAAGGGCAAGGGTAAAAAGAACTTCAAGAAGGACGGCAAGGAAGTTGCTGCGCCCGGCAAGCAAGCTGTCGGGAAGAAGTCAAAGAATGGACCCAAGCCTGAGACAGAGTGCTTTTATTGCAAAGGGAAGGGTCACTGGAAGCGGAACTGCCCCAAATACTTAGCGGATAAGAAGGCCGGCAACACCAAAGGTATATTTGATATACATGTAATTGATGTGTACCTTACCAGTACTCGTAGTAACTCCTGGGTATTTGATACCGGTGCCGTTGCTCATATTTGTAACTCACAGGAGCTGCGGAATAAACGGAGACTGGCGAAGGACGAGGGGTGACGATGCGCGTCGGGAATGGTTCCAAGGTCGATGTGATCGCCGTCGGCACGCTACCTCTACATTTACCTACGGGATTAGTTATAAACCTCAATAATTGTTATTTCATGCGAAGTTTGAGCATGAACATTGTATCGGGATCTCGTTTAATACGAGATGGCTACTCATTTAAATCTGAGAATAATGGTTGTTCTATTTATATGAGAGATATGTTTTATGGTCATGCTCCGATGGTGAATGGTTTATTCTTAATGAATCTCGAGCGTAATGCTACACATATTCATAGTGTGAGTACCAAAAGATGTAAGGTTGATAATGATAGTCCCACATACTTGTGGCACTGCCGCCTTGGTCACATAGGTGTCAAACGCATGAAGAAGCTCCATGCAGATGGACCTTTTAGAGTCTCTTGATTATGATCATTTGACACGTGCGAACATGGCTTCATGGGAAAAATGACCAAGACTCGTTCTCAGGAACAATGGAGCGAGCAACCAACTTATTGGAAATCATACATACTGATGTGTGCGGTCCAATGAGTGTTGAGGCTCGCGGTGGCTATCGTTATGTTCTCACCCTCACTGATGACTTGAGTAGATATGGGTATGTCTACTTAATGAAACACAAGTCTGAAACCTTTGAAAAGTTCAAGGAATTTCAGAGTGAAGTTGAGAATCAACGTGACAGGAAAATCAAGTTTCTACGATTCAGATCGTGGAAGAGAGTACTTGAGTCACGAATTTGGCACCACTTAAGAAAATGTGGAATAGTTTCACAACTCACGCCGCCTGGAACACCTCAGCGTAATGGTGTGTCCAAACGTCGTAATCGCACTCTATTAGATATGGTGCGATCTATGATGTCTCTTGCCGATTTATCGTTATCCTTTTGGGGCTATGCTTTAGAGACTGCCGCATTCACTTTAAATAGGGCACCGTCGAAACTCCGTCGCAATCCGTTGAGACGACACCGTATGAATTATGGTTTGGGAAGAAACCTAAGCTGTCGTTTCTAAAAGTTTGGGGATGCGATGCTTATGTCAAGAAACTTCAACCTGAAAAGCTCGAACCCAATTCGGAAAAATGCGTCTTCATAGGATACCCTAAAGAAACTATTGGGTATACCTTCTACCTCAGATCCGAAGGCAAGATCTTTGTTGCCAAGAATGGATCCTTTCTAGAGAAAGAGTTTCTCTCGAAAGAAGTAAGTGGGAGGAAAGTAGAACTTGATGAAGTATTACCTCTTGAACCAAAATGGCGCAACTCAAGAAAATGTTCCTGAGGTGCCTGCACCGACTAGAGAGGAAGTTAATGATGATGATCAAGATACTTCTGATCAAGCTCCTACTGAAATTCGAAGGTCCACAAGGACACGTTCCGCACCAGAGTGGTACGGCAACCCTGTCTTGGAAATCATGTTGTTAGACAACGGTGAACCTTCAACTATGAAGAAGCGATGGCGGGCCCGGATTCCGACAAATGGCTAGGAAGCCATGAAATCCGAGATAGGATCCATGTATGAAAACGAAGTATGGACTTTGACTGACTTGCCCGTTGAAGCGAGCCATAGAAAATAAATGGATCTTTAAGAAGAAGACAGACGCGGATGGTAATGTGACCATCTATAAAGCTCGGCTTGTCGCTAAGGGTTATCGACAAGTTCAAGGGTTGACTACGATGAGACTTTCTCACCGGTAGCGAAGCTAAAGTCCGTCCGAATCATGTTAGAAATTGCCGCATTCTACGATTATGAGATATGGCAAATGGACGTCAAAACATTCCTTAATGGTTTCCTTAAGGAAGAGTTGTATATGATGCATCCGAAGGTTTTGTCGATCCTAAGAATGCTGACAAGGTGTGCAAGCTCCAACGCTCGATTTATGGGCTGGTGCAAGCATCTCGGAGTTGGAACATTCGCTTTGATGAGATGATCAAAGCGTTTGGATTTACGCAGACTTATGGAGAAGCCTGCGTTTACAAGAAAGTGAGTGGGAGCTCTGTAGCATTTCTCATATTATATGTAGATGACATACTTTTGATGGGAAATGATATAGAACTCTTGGACAGCATCAAGGCCTACTTGAATAAGAGTTTTTCAATGAAGGACCTTGGAGAAGCTGCTTATATATTAGGCATCAAGATCTATAGGGATAGATCAGACGCCTCATAGGTCTTTCACAAAGCACATACCTTGATAAGATTTTGAAGAAGTTCAAAATGGATCAGTCCAAGAAAGGGTTCTTGCCTGTTTTGCAAGGTATGAAATTGAGCTCAGCTCAATGCCCGACCACGGCAGAAGATATAGAAGAGATGAGTGTATCATCCCCTATGCCTCAGCCATAGGTTCTATTATGTATGCCATGCTGTGTACCAGACCTGATGTAAACCTTGCCGTAAGTTTGGTAGGAAGGTACCAAAGTAATCCCGGCAAGGAACACTGGACAGCGGTCAAGAATATCCTGAAGTACCTGAAAAGGACTAAGGAAATGTTTCTCGTTTATGGAGGTGACGAAGAGCTCGTCGTAAAGGGTTACGTCGACGCTAGCTTCAACACAGATCTGGATGACTCTAAGTCACAAGGATACGTGTATATTTTGAATGGTGGGGCAGTAAGCTGGTGCAGTTGCAAGCAAAGCGTGTGGCGGGATCTACATGTGAAGCGGAGTACATGGCAGCCTCGGAGGCAGCACATGAAGCAATATGGGTGAAGGAGTTCATCACCGACCTAGGAGTCATACCCAATGCGTCGGGGCCAATCAAACTCTTTTGTGACAACACTGGAGCTATTGCACTTGCCAAGGAGCCCAGGTTTCACAAGAAGACAAGGCACAATCAAGTGTCGCTTCAACTCCATTCGTGAAAATGTTCAAAATGGAGACATAGAGATTTGTAAAGTACATATGGACCTGAATGTAGTAGATCCATTGACTAAACCTCTCCCTAGGGCACAACATGATCAACACCAGAATTCCATGGGTGTTCGATTCATCACATTGTAACTAGATTATTGACTCTAGTGCAAGTGGGAGACTGTTGGAAATATGCCCTAGAGGCAATAATAAAAGCATTATTATTATATTTCTTTGTTCATGATAATTGTCTTTATTCATGCTATAACTGTATTATCCGGAAATCGTAATACACGTGTGAATACATAGACCATAATATGTCCCTAGTAAGCCTCTAGTTGACTAGCTCGTTGATCAACAGATAGTCATGGTTTCCTGGCTATGGACATTGGATGTCATTGATAACGGGATCACATCATTAGGAGAATGATGTGATGGACAAGACCCAATCCTAAGCATAGCACAAAGATCGTGTAGTTCGTTTGCTAGAGCTTTTCCAATGTCAAGTATCTTTTCCTTTGACCATGAGATCGTGTAACTCCCGGATACCGTAGGAGTGCTTTGGGTGTATCAAACGTCACAACGTAACTGGGTGACTATAAAGGTGCTTACAGGTATCTCCGAAAGTGTCTGTTGGGTTGACACGGATCGAGACTGGGATTTGTCACTCCGTATGACGGAGAGGTATCTCACTGGGCCCACTCGGTAATGCATCATCATAATGAGCTCAAAGTGACCAAGTGTTGGTCACGGGATCATGCATTACGGTACGAGTAAAGTGACTTGCCGGTAACGAGATTGAACGAGGTATTGGGATACCGACGATCGAATCTCGGGCAAGTAACATACCGATTGACAAAGGGAATTGTATACGGGGTTGATTGAATCCTCGACATCGTGGTTCATCCGATGAGATCATCGTGGAGCATGTGGGAGCCAACATGGGTATCCAGATCCCGCTGTTGGTTATTGACCGGAGAGTCGTCTCGGTCATGTCTGCTTGTCTCCCGAACCCGTAGGGTCTACACACTTAAGGTTCGGTGACGCTAGGGTTGTGAAGATATGTATATGCAGTAACCCGAATGTTGTTCGGAGTCCCGGATGAGATCCCGGACGTCACGAGGAGTTCCGGAATGGTCCGGAGGTAAAGAATTATATATAGGAAGTGCTAGTTTCGGCCATCGGGACAAGTTTCGGGGTTATCGGTATTGTACCGGGACCACCGGAAGGGTCCCGGGGCCTCCACCGGGTGGGGCCACCTGTCCCGGGCCACATGGGCTGTAGGGGGTGCGCCTTGGCCTATATGGGCCAAGGGCACCAGCCCTACTAGGCCCATGCGCCTAGGGTTTCCACCACGGAGGAGTCCAAGTGGTGGAAGGCACCCCGAGGTGCCTTGGGGGGGAGGACCTCCCCTGGCCGCCGCACCTAGGAGATTGGATCTCCTAGGCTGCACACCACCCCCCCCTTGGCCCTCCTATATATAGTGGGGGAGAGGAGGGACTTCATACCTCAGCCTTTGGTGCTTCCTCTCTCCCCGTTACGTCTCTCTCTCGCAGTATAGGCGAAGCCCTGCTACTGTGACGCCCTGCATCCACCACCACGCCGTCGTGCTGCTGGATCTTCATCAACCTCTCTTCCCCCCCTTGCTGGATCAAGAAAGGAGGAGACGTCATCCGTTCCGTACGTGTGTTGAACGCGGAGGCACCATCCGTTCGGTGCTAAGATCATCGGTGATTTGAATCACGTCGTGTTCGACTACATCATCCCCGTTCTTTGAACGCTTCCGCTCGCGATCTACAAGGTACGTAGATGCATCTAATTACTCGTTGCTAGATGAACTCCTAGATGGATCTTGGTGAAACCGTAGGAAAATTTTTGTTTTCTGCAACGTTCCCCAACAGTATTATCTAAATAAAGTCTCAGACTACGTGTACATATTCTACATGATTGCTTCAACATTTCCTTTTAGAATATGTAGTTCATAAGTACAACAATTTTTATTTACAAATTCATATTTCGGGATCACAGGGTAGATGAGGCATCTACTGCACTTTGCAGATTATCCTCATTGCTGAATGATCTATGTTTCGCCTCTTTTGTTCTGGTGAAATGACTATCTTCGAGTGCTCTCCAAATATGCAAATTGATGTGATTACCTCGAATATTATACTTGCAAAACACAAGGTAACTGTGTGATCTACTGCATCAAATTGCAGACCATCCACTCTTACTGTGAGGTCTACATCTAGTTATTTGACAGATGACTACCTTCAAAGTGTGTTTGTAAAATTTAGTATGGCACAAGGTAATGGATATATGAACATCTACTGGTCAAAACCAGATTATGTTCTCCATTGCTGCGAGATCTACACCACAACGGTGACTATCTTCAAAGTGTCATTTACATAAAATGAGGTCTACACATATAAGTATAAAGCATCAGCTATACTTCAGAACTTTGTTCTTTTGAAGCATTTGTTGTTACTTAAATTTTACTCACGTAGTAAAACTAATTTATGCATGATCACAACATGCAGGAAAATGGGTGGCATCATGAATAGAGAATTTCATGAACTTGAGCTAGATGGTAGTAATTATTTATCATGGGCTATGGATACCAAGATAGCA
This sequence comes from Triticum urartu, assembly GCF_003073215.2. Taxonomy (NCBI): domain Eukaryota; kingdom Viridiplantae; phylum Streptophyta; class Magnoliopsida; order Poales; family Poaceae; genus Triticum; species Triticum urartu. The sequence goes on along the minus strand of NC_053023.1, from coordinate 63,331,707 downwards.
TTAGAATGTCGTAAACTTGGTTCCACAATTATCACACCTGTTGAAGGCGCTGCGGAAATACCGCAAGCAGTCAAATATGGAGCATCAAGTTTTATAAGGCATCACCTCCATCCTGATTTAAAAACAAAATATTTAATGGAGGAGGATCCACTTGCTTTATGGAACTCTCTCAAGGAGAGATATGACCAACAAAGAGCAGTTATGCTACCAGAAGCCCAAAGAGAATGGTCCCTCATAAGGTTCCAAGATTTCAAATCCGTGGCAGCATACAACTCTGCAGTTCACAAGGTTAATTCTAAACTAAGATTTTGCAACCAAGCAATTTCAGAAGATCTCATTGAGAAGACCTTGTGCACTTTCCACCCCTCGATGAGAGTACTACAACAACAGTACCGTCAACAAAAATACAAAAAGTATTCTGAGCTCATATACACTTTACTTCAGGCTGAGAAACATGATGAACTTCTCATGAAGAATCATCAGACACGCCCAACGGGCTCCATGCCACTCCCTGAAGCACATGCTAACACTCAGTCTACTAAAAAGTATGGGGGGAATAAAAAGAATTTCAAGAAATTCAATGGAAAGTGGAAAAGGAACAACAAGCAGAAAACATTTGGTCAATCTAAAGGTAAAGGTCATTTTAAGAAAGATGACCGAAACACCAAATCCGAGATTTGTCAAAGGTGTGGATGTACTAACCATCGTACTAGCAAATGCTGAACTCCTAAGCATCTAGCGGATTTATATCTCAAATCCACTGGGAAAGGCAAACAATTTTGTGGAAAAGCAGAATCTCACTTCAATGCTTTACAACAAGAAGAGAACCTTGAAGCTAGCACTTCTCAAAGCGCTCCTAAGGAAACAAGGAAGAAGGATGAAGATCTTCTTGATGTCGACAACATGATGGTGGAATACACCCAAGACGCATACGGAGATCTCATATAATCTCCACATCACTCATTTGATGTTATCAGCTATTTTATTGTAATAATGGAAGTTATAATTTGTATAACTCTAAGTAGAATAAAGTCCTACGGACCAATCATCTTATGTAATTCAGACATAATGTCATATTTATATGTGTAACTGTAATATGAATACTTTGTATGTATTTATATGTGAGTAATGAATAAAAATTCATCCTAAAATATTCTCTTACTCTATATAGATTTTACGGGAAGATAATCCAAAGGAAGAAGAACTATGTTTGGTGGACAGTTGTACCACTAACACAATATTAAGGGAAATAAAATATTTCCAAACTCTAACTAAGAGACAAGGGAATATTATGACCATTGCCGGTCGCGATGCATCAATTATTGGTTCGGGACGAGCCACACTCGTTCTGCCTATGGGTACTACCATTGTAATTGAGGATGCACTCTTGTATCCTGAATCTACTCGCACCCTTCTAAGTTTCAAAGACATTCGATCAAATAATTTCCATATGGAAACTATCTCTGAAAATAATACTGAATATTTGCTTTTAACAAAGAGCAATGGGTCTGAGAAACAAATTCTTGAGAAATTCCCCTCACTTTCATCTGGATTATATTACAGTTATATAAAACCCGTACCACATGTTGCGTACAAAATAATTTTTCAAGACCTTGATAAATTCAAGACTTGGCATGATCGCCTAGGTCATCCTGGCATAGGGATGATGAGAAAAATTATCGACAATTCTATTGGTCACAGCCTTCCAACTAAAAGATTCCCCAAATCATCAGATTTTGTGTGCACCGCATGTGCAAGTGGGAAATTAATTATAAAACCATCTTATCTTAAAGTAAAAAATGAGTCATTAAATTTCCTTGAACACATTCAAGGAGATATATGTGGTCCAATTCAACCACTATCAGGACCCTTTAGGTATTTCATGGTACTCATAGATGCATCTACTAGATGGTCACATGTATGTCTATTATCCACACGTAATCATGCCTTTGCCAAGTTAATTGCTCAGATTATCAAATTAAGAGCAAACCATCCCGAAAATAAGATAAAAACAATTCAAATGGATAATGTTGCTGAATTTTCTTCACGCGCATTTAATGACTATTGCATGGCTATGGGCATTAATTTAGAACATTATGTGCTTTATGTTCATACTCAAAATGGATTGGCTGAATCTCTCATCAAAAGAGTAAAATTAATTGCTCGACCATTATTACAGAATTGTAATTTGCCAACATCTTGTTGGGCACATGTGGTATTACACGCCGCAGATCTGATACAAATCAGACCAACTACATACCACACAACCTCCCCGCTGCAACTAGTTCGTGGCACTCAGCCAAGTATTTCCCATCTGCGAAAATTCGGTTGCGTAGTATACGTACCGATATCACCACCCCAGCGTACAACCATGGGCCCCCATAGAAAACTTGGGATCTATGTGGGTTATAATTCTCCGTCAATTATAAAATATCTTGAACCTCTTACAGGGGACCTGTTTACTGCTCGATACGCTGATTCTATTTTTGATGAGGACCATTTCCCGGCATTAGGGGGAGAATCAAACCACAAAGAATATCAGGAAATAGATTGGAATGTAACAGGCATCCAGTCCTTAGATCCACGTACTAAAGAATCTAAAACTGAAGTTCAGAGGATTATAGATTTGCAACACATTGCAAATAATCTGCCAGATGCATTTACTGACCATAAAGGTGTCACTAAATCACATATTCCCGCTGTTAATGCACCAGCACGAGTGGAGGTACCAAGTAAAACCACTCAAACCCCAAATGAGAGTAAGAGGGGGAGAAATCTGGTTAGCCGGAATATAGCTTCTCAGAAGCCTCCGCGGAAATAGAGGAAATCAAATCCTCTACCAATAAATGCAATTCAACCTCAAGTTGAAGGACACCAATCAGATGATCAACATCTAGAACCCAGCATAAATGCGCATACAAATATAGTAGCTGGGACATCGGAACACCATGACTCTATTGTTGTGGGAAATCACATAGAGTCTGAAGGTATAAAAGAAATTTCCATAAACTATATAGAAACAGGAGAATCATACTATGGTGTTCCAGGCTGTATTAGTTTTGAAACAATTTCCACAATGTCTTAATTCTGTGCCAAACTCGTAATTCAGATATTCATCTCTATGATCATATCATAGATATTTTTATCCTCTTATCACGACGAACTTCCAACTTCACACTGAAATTACTTGAACCTTTCAATAATTCAGACTCGTGATTCATCAAATAAATATACTCAACATCTACTAAAATCATCTGTGAAGTAAAAACATAACGATATCCACTACATGCCTCAGCACTCATTGGATTGCACACATCAAAATGTATTACTTCCAACAGGTTGCTTTCTAGTTCCATTTTACTGAAACCGAGGCTTTCAGTCATCTTGCCCATGTGGTATGATTTGCATGTCTCAAGTGATTCAAAATCAAGTGAGTCCAAACAGTCCATTTGCATGGAGTTTCTTCATGCATATACACCAATAGACATGGTTCGCATGCCTCAAACTTTTCAAAAAGAGTGAGCCCAAAGATCCATCAACATGGAGCTTCTTCATGCGTTTTATACCAATATGACTTACGTGGCAGTGACACAAGTAGGTGGTACTATCATTACTATCTTTTGGCATGAACATGTGTATCACTACGATCGAGATTCAATGAACCATTCATTTTAGGTGCAAGACCATTGAAGGTATTATTCAAATAAACAGAGTAACCATTATTCTCCTTAAATGAATAACCGTATTGCGATAGACATAATCCAGTCATGTCTATGCTCAACGCAAACACCAAATAACAATTATTTAGGTTTTAATACCAATCTCGATGGTAGAGGGAGCGTACGATATTTGATCAACCTTGGAAATACTTCCAACACATATCGTCATCTCACCTTTAGCTAGTCTCCGTTTATTCCGTAGCTTTTATTTTGAGTTACTAACCCTTAGCAACCGAACCGGTATCTAATACCCTGGTGCTACTAGGAGTACTAGTAAAGTACACATCAACACAATGTATATCCAATATACTTCTATCGACCTTGCCAGCCTTCTCATCTACCAAGTATCTAGGGTAATTCTGCTCCAGTGGCTGTTCCCCTTATTACAGAAGCACTCAGTCTCGGGTTTGGGTTCAACCTTGGGTTTCTTCACTAGAGCAGCAGCTGAATTGCCGTTTCATGAAGTATCCCTTTGTTCCCTTGCCCTTCTTGAAACTAGTGGTTTCACCAACCATCAACAATTGATGCTCCTTCTTGATTTCTACTTTCGCGGTGTCAAACATCGCGAATATCTCAAGGATCATCATATATGTCCCTGATATATCATAGTTCATCACGAAGCTCTAGTAGCTTGGTGGTAATGACTTTGGAGAAACATCATTATCACATCTAGAAGATCAACTCCCACTCGATTCAAATGATTGTTGTACTCAGACAATCTGAGCACAAGCTCAACAATTGAGCTTTTCTCCCTTAGTTTGCAGGCTAAGAAATCGTCGGAGGTCTTATACCTCTTGACGTGGGCACGAGCCTGAAATCCCAATTTCAGCCCTCGAAACATCTCATATGTTTCGCGACGTTTCAAAAACGTCTTCGGTGCCTCAACTCTAAACCGTTTAACTGAACTATCACGTAGTTATCAAGACGTGTATGTCAGATGTTCGCAACATCCACAGACGACGTTCGAGGTTCAGCACACTGAGCGGTGCATTAAGGACATAAGCCTTCTAAGAAGCAATGAGGACAATCCTCAGTTTACGGACCTAGTCCGCATAATTGCTACTATCAACTTTCAACTAAATTTTCTCTAGGAACATATCTAAACAGTAGGACTGAAGCGCGAGCTACGACATAATTTGCGAAATCCTTTTGACTATGTTCAGGATAATTAAGTTCATCTTATGAACTCCCACTCAGATAGACATCCCTCTAGTCATCTAAGTGATTACATGATCCGAGTCAACTAGCCCGTGTCCGATCATCACGTGAGACGGACTAGTTAACGTCGGTGAACATCTTCATGTTGATCATATCTTCTATACGACTCATGCTCGACCTTTCGGTCTTCTGTGTTCCGAGGCCATGTCTGTACATGCTAGGCTCGTCAAGTTAACCCTAAGTGTTTTGCTGTGTAAAACTGTCTTACACTCGTTGTATGTGAACGTAAGGATCTATCACACCCGATCATCACGGCGTGCTTCGAAACGACGAACTGTAGCAACGGTGCACAGTTAGGGGAGAACACTTCTTGAAATTTTAATGAGGGATCATCTTATTTACTACCGTCGTTCTAAGCAAATAAGATGTATAAACATGATAAACATCACATGCAATCAAATAATGGTGACATGATATGGCCAATATCATATAGCTCCTTTGATCTCCATCTTGGGGCTCCATGATCATCTTGTCACCGGCATGAAACCATGATCTCCATCATCATGATCTCCATCATCGTGTCTTCTTGAAGTTGTCTCGTCATCGACATGCAAGTCGTGATTCCCTTGACAAGAACATGATCAATCTCATACATCACATATATCATTCATCACATCCTTTTGGCCATATCACATCACATAGCATACCCTGCAAACACAAGTTAGACGTCCTCTAATTGTTGTTTGCATGTTTTACGTGGCTGCTATGGGTTTCTAGCAAGAACGTTTCTTACCTATGCAAAAACCACAACGTGATATGCCAATTGCTATTTACCCTTCATAAGGACCCTTTTCATCGAATCCAATCCGACTAAAGTGGGAGAGACAGACACCCGCCAGCCACCTTATGCAACTAGTGCATGTTTGTCGGTGGAACCGGTCTCACGTAAGAGTACGTGTAAGGTCGGTCCAGGCCGCTTCATCCCACGATGCCGCCGAATCAAGATAAGACTAGTAACGGCAAGCATATTGAACAAAATCAACGCCCACAACTACTTTGTGTTCTACTCGTGCATAGAAACTACGCATAGACCTAGCTCATGATGCCACTGTCGGAGAACGTAGCAGAAATTCAAAATTTTCCTACGTGTCACCAAGATCTATCTATGGAGAGACCAGCAACGAGGGGAAGGAGAGTGCATCTACATACCCTTGTAGATCGCTAAGCGGAAGCGTTCAAGTGAACGGGGTTGATGGAGTCGTACTCGTCGTGATTCAAATCACCGATGACCAAGTGCCGAACGGACGGCACCTCCGCGTTCAACACACGTACAGCCCGGTGACGTCTCCCACGCCTTGATCCAGCAAGGAGAGAGGGAGAGGTTGAGGAAGACTCCATCCAACAGCAGCACAACGGCGTGGTGGTGGTGGAGGAGCGTGGCAATCCTGCAGGGCTTCGCCAAGCACCACGGGAGAGGAGAAGGATTTAGGAGAGAAGGAGGGGCTGCACCAAAGGCATAAGGGTTGTTTCAAGAGGCCCTCCTACCCTCACTATATATAGGGAGCCCAAGGGGGGTGCGCCATCCCTAGTAGATCCAATCTCCTAGGGGGCGGCGGCCAGGGGAGGTTTCCCTCCCCCCCAAGGCACCTAGGAGGTGCCTTCCCTCCTTGGGACTCTTCCTTAGGGTTCCCCCTTCACCCTAGGCGCATGGGCCATAAGGGAAGTGGCGCCCCAGCCCACTTTGGGCTGGATCCCTTCCCACTTCAGCCCATGGGACCCTCCGGGATAGGTGGCCCCATCCGGTGGGCCCCCGGGACCCTTCCAGTGGTCCCGGTACAATACCGATGACCCCAAAACTTGTCCCGATGGCCGAAATAGGACTTCCTATATATAAATCTTTACCTCTGGACCATTCCGGAACTCCTCGTGACGTCCGAGATCTCATCCGGGACTCCGAACAACATTCGGTAACCACATACAAGCTTCCTTTATAACCCTAGCGTCATCGAACCTTAAGTGTGTAGACCCTACGGGTTCGGGAGACATGCAGACATGACCGAGACGTTCTCCGGTCAATAACCAAAAGCGGGATCTGGATACCCATGTTGGCTCCCACATGTTCCACGATGATCTCATCGGATGAACCACGATGTCAAGGACTTAATCAATCCCGTATACAATTCCCTTTGTCTAGCGGTATTGTACTTGCCCGAGATTCGATCGTCGGTATCCCTATACCTTGTTCAATCTCGTTACCGGCAAGTCTCTTTACTCGTTCCGTAACACATCATCCCGTGATCAACTCCTTGATCACATTGTGCACATTATGATGATGTCCTACCGAGTGGGCCCAGAGATACCTCTCCGTTTACACGGAGTGACAAATCCCAGTCTCGATTCGTGCCAACCCAACAGATACTTTCGGAGATACCTGTAATGCACCTTTATAGTCACCCAGTTACGTTGTGACGTTTGGTACACCCAAAGCACTCCTACGGTATCCGGGAGTTGCACAATCTCATGGTCTAAGGAAATGATACTTGACATTAGAAAAGCTATAGCATACGAACTACACGATCTAGTGCTATGCTTAGGATTGGGTCTAGTCCATCACATCATTCTCCTAATGATGTGATCCCGTTATCAACGACATCCAATGTCCATGGTCAGGAAACCGTAACCATCTATTGATCAACGAGCTAGTCAACTAGAGGCTTACTAGGGACATGGTGTTGTCTATGTATCCACACATGTATCTGAGTTTCCTATCAATACAATTATAGCATGGATAATAAACGATTATGATGAACAAGGAAATATAATAATAATCAATTTATTATTGCCTCTAGGGCATATTTCCAACACGAATATAGTCGTCCAATATGTCGATCTTTACGTCTCGACCATTTTGAGACTCCTCGTCATGTCCCCGATCTCATCCGGGACTCCGAACTACCTTCGGTACATCAAATCACATAACTCATAATACAAATCGTCACAGAACGTTAAGCGTGCGGACCCTACTGGTTCGAGAACTATGTAGACATGACCGAGAAACATCTCCGATCAATAACCAATAGCGGAACCTGGATGCTCATATTGGCTCCCGCATATTCTATGAAGATCTTTATCGGTCAAACCGCATAACAACATACGTTGTTCCCTTTGTCATCGGTATGTTACTTGCCCGAGATTCGATCGTCGGTATCTCAATACCTAGTTCAATTTCGTTACCGGCAAGTCTCTTTACTCGTTCAGTAGTACATCATCCCGCAACTAACTCATTAGTTGCATTGCTTGCAAGGCTTATTATGATGTGCATTATCGAGAGGGCCCAGAGATACCTCTCCGACAATCGGAGTGACAAATCGTAATCTTGATCTATACCAACTCAACAAGTACCTTCGGAGACACCTGTAGAGCACCTTTATAATCACTCAGTTACGTTGTGATGTTTGGTAGCACACAAAGTGTTCCTCCGGTATTCGGGAGTTGCATAATCTCATAGTCATAGGAACATGTATAAGTCATGAAGAAAGCAATAGCAACAAACTAAACGATCATCGTGCTAAGCTAACAGAATGGGTCAATTCAATCACATCATTCTCCTAATGATGTGATCCCATTAATCAAATGACAAATCATGTCTAAGGCTAGGAAACATAACCATCTTTGATCAACGAGCTAGTCAAATAGAGGCATACTAGTGACACTATGTTTGTCTATGTATTCACACATGTATCAAGTTTCCGGTTAATACAATTCTAGCATGAATAATAAATATTTATCATGAAATAAGGAAATAAATAATAACTTTATTATTGCCTCTAGGGCATATTTCCTTCATTTATTCCCATTGTCTCATTGCCTTTGTTGCACATCCCCTTTCTGTCCACTACTCCACTACCCGCTAGCATTGGTTGAGCTAGGCACTCAAGCACCTAGCTTTAGGCAGCGCGGATGCCAGCGACGGACTATGAACATGGCAGACGGGCAGACTGGCCATACGGCCGGAGGCAGACTCGGCGCGAGAGTACTGCTGGGCACACGGCGGACAGATTGGCTACATGGCCGGTGACTGACTACGCACACGGCCGATGGGTGGAATGGACACAGTGTACGTTGGTCCTCTGCCGGTACATCCCACGTGATCACATGTCTGGCCGGCATACGACAACACCAAAACGGCGAAGAGCTCCGTGTAGGCGAGCCAGACTGATCCTTGTGGTCGTCCTCTCCGTGTCGTTCTCCCTCCTCACATCAGCGTCATCGCACCTGATCTGCCGCAGCAACAACAAAATACAAATTGCCGATCGATCGATCGGTCAATCCGTGGCCCATGAATCGGCCAACTTGGAACGAGCATACCTGGCGTCGAGTGGAGGAGCTGCGCCCCGCTTGCTTCTAGTGGTGGTGGTGCGCCGCCTTCTTGGAGATGCCGCCGCTGGGCTTGCTTGACAACCCATAGGTACGGGCCTTCTGCTGTCGGAAGGACTTGATGTAAACGCTCATCGTGTCTCTCTCTTCAGCGAAGAGGATGCAGCCGTCGTGAGCTCGCCGTCTTGCAGTTCAAGAAGGGGCTGAGTGCCTCATCGCGTCGCTGCCGGCGGTAGCCTACCCGAGGCGACAGTACTCCATAGTTCCGCTTCCGCATGGTGACGACGCGGGTCGGACATGAGAAGTCCCAGCGGCCTGGGCAGGCGCAACAATAGTTCCCATGGAGACGACACAGGACAGAGAAGGTGGATCACCGGCTGCCTGGGGCGGCATGAGGAAGATGCTGCAAGCGCCAGGTCGAGTTACTGTGCCGACAGCGTAGCCGCACACGCATCCCCCGTTCCATCAGCTCCACCTTCATCTCCTCATCTGCTCCACGCCATTGTTGACGTCGTTAGCGGCTGGGTTGATCCGTCGATACCACTGGACTCGCGCCCGAGCACCTCGGTGCACATCTCCATGTTCCCTTTCACACCGTGCTGGTACACTGGATTCTTCTTGGCATCGAGCCATAGAACGGCGAACATAGAAGCTAGGTGCCAGCGATAGGGAGTCACGCCAGTGAGTCGAGCTCTCTTGGATACAAATCATGTAGATGAGGAGGAAGAGCAGGAGCAGGTTGGCAGCACTCAGCGGCTCGCAGCTCTGCGGCTGCCTGGCGATGCATGCCAACGAGTGAAGCGAGGCTTCGAGCATGCCATGAGCTGGGGCCCTACATGAGCGTAACATTCTCGATCGCAGACTTCGTGTGCGCTCCCTTTTACGTCGTATCTGATGGCTTTGTGGAGAAGAGATGTGGGAAGAGGATGCACACAACGCGGGAGGTCTTTTATACGACCATGGGGCGGTGGATCGGTGGCAACACGAGGCTTCGAGAGAGAAGAAGCGAATCGAGGAAGAGATAGGATCGAACGAAATTGTTGGAAACCGGGCCACCTCGAGGGGTGGCGGCGGCCGCGTGCGTATCACACGGGCTAGCCCCTCCCGGTTCCACACTTTATGTTAAGTGGGTACTTATTCCTTAACCCTTTACCCCTATATAAAGAGACGAGGAGCAATCATTGTAACGATTGATCATTGATTAATAAAGATAGTCTTCTTCATACTTTCCTGTGTTCATCTACTTTCGCGTTTTCGACTACTTCGTCTACGACGCTCGCCCTCGCTCCGCAACCTTGGACCGGACTCGCCGGCGGAGTTGCGGAACATAAATATTTGGAAACCTGCATCCACATCCAACAGCCGGACAGATGCACACGCACGGAGAAGAAAATATCAAGCGGCACGCCACGGAAACCAAACAAACAAAAGCACGTAGTCAAATTGAACATGGCGCCGTGCAGCGCACATGCAGCCAATGGCCCACAATTCCAGTTATCTCAGCGCCCACGCATGCACACAACCGCACACGATCAGGTCAACGCGACGGGGCGGCCCACAGGTAGCACAAATCGCTAACCGCACCAAACTGCACCCACGAATTCAGCAAGCACGCACAAAATTTTGACAGTGAGCCTAGAGCCACCAGGCGATTTTTACCCCACAGCGTACCAAAAAAATACACATGCCATGTTCAAACTTACCCATAGGTCATTTTCATACAAATGGGTAAATCTTGGAGCGAAAACGCCCCCGGAAATAGAGGCTTGGGTATTCGGAGGGAAATCAAAAGATCAATTAGTTTGGAGGCGCAGACTGAAACCAGGATCAATGGATTTGGACTAAACCTGGTTTTGTGAAGAAGCTTCCCAGAGACCCAGACCACTTTTGGGAAGCTTCCGAAGCTTCCAAACCTGATTTTTTTTCTTGGTTTTCTAGACTGTTTTTTCTTGTTTTATTTCTATTTTCTTTCCTTTTCATTTTTCTTTTCGTTTTTTCCTTCTTCCTTTTTATTTTTTCTATTCTATTTTTTATATGTGCAAAGTTTTTTCAAATTTGTGATTTTTTCTTCATATAAATAAGCATTTTTCAAAACACATAATTGTTTTTCTAATTAGTAATTTTTTAAATCGACAACCTTTTTTAACATTCTTGATTTATTTTCAAAATAAGTGATCTTTTTCTAAATTCATGATTTTTATTTAAAATGTACAAACTTTTCCATATCCATGGACTGTTTTTTCCAATCTGTGATATTGTTTTCCAATTTTTTTGTTTTTTTCAAATTCATGAAGTTTTTTAAGAATTCATGAACTTTTGTTAGAAAATCCGTGAACATTTTTTCCAAATTGATGAACTTTTTCTAAATCGGCAAATTTTTAAAAATGGATGAACTTTTTTTTCAAAATCCCAAACTTTGTTTGAATTTGGTGAACTTTTTGTTTTTTGTCAGCATTATTCTTTTTTATCATTTTTTCTTGAAAGTCGAGAGTCAACACTCCCTAAACCAGGGACCGCCTCCTTTTATTGGGCCAATCCTTGAGGCATGAGGGGTGGAGCGTGGGCGCCAGCTACTCTTCCCAGCGCTTAAGGCGCTAGGGAGGAGCTCTCGTGCAGCTGACAGGAAAGATCCCCTAGCACGAACCCCCTCCCCCAGAGCTCTACTGGCCCTTTTAAACGGGCCTCACCTCTCCCCAACGGTCATCATTACACCACAAGCAAAAAGGACACTGAAAAGCCCCAAGGTTTGTGACTCCTAAAAAAACTTGAAACTGGAATTTGTACCAAAAGCTTACATAATTTTGAATACACAATTTTTTCCATAAACTACCATGTATAATAAGTTGCCATCATGCTAGAAATGGATCAGAACTTTAAAAACTTAGCAATTATATGTTTTAAAGCTGTGTCGGTACGAATAGATCAAAACAATTATGAAACTACAAAAAAAGTGCCAAAAATTTAAATGCATAGAAGAACATTTGGCAAAATTATGCTGAACTAAAAGTTTGTCATTATTTCAAAAAAATGTTTGCCAAATTACCATGTTGTATCATAAAATTTGTCATGTTCCAAAAAATAGTTTACAGAAAAAGAATGATGGTTAATAACAAGATTCCTTGGTGGTGTAAAAACATGAAGGTGTGAAAACAAGAAAGTTTGCCATGATTAAAGTAATGAAGTTGCCATGGTCCAAACAAAAGCTTTACCATGGTTATAGTTATCATTTTTAGCTAGATGTAACTTGCCTGGAAATAGGATTTGGGTCGGTTGATATTTCTGACTGTTGGTGATGCTTCATGATTTGTGCTCCCTTTTTTTCTACTCTGTGATGTGTCTTGTTTTGGACTGACCTCTCTATTTTGGGGCTATCAATTCCTTAACAGGTTGGCCCATTAGCTTGTCCAACCCAAACAAGCTCTATGTCGCCCATCTGAACACCCAGCCCTTCCGCCTCTACCTTTGTTTTTTTCTGTTTTCGTTTTTATGTGTTTTCGATTTAGAATTTTATTCTTCTTTATTAGTTTTTTTTCAAACAATCTGATTATTTTTGTGCCGACGAGCAACGTGCGCAAGAGTGCAATCGTGTGGCGAAGCGAGTGTAACTCAAATGATTAGGTTCCTTGTGGTGGAACCAGTCCACCAGGGTTCAAGTCCTAAACTTGACACTAGTAGTCGCATTTTCCTAGATTTATTCTAGTCTTTTTGTCAATGTTTCTTCGATGGGAGAAGAAATTTTCATCGACTATGAGGCGCCCCTGGTGACTTCGTGGATAACAAGCATCACCAGTTCACCATCATCAAACGTGGGCACAGGCATCCCGGTCCCAATGACATACACACGATCTGAGGGCAACAAAAGAAGGAAGAGTAACTGAACCATAGCGCAAAAAAAAAAAAATCACACCTGAACCATAACGCCAAAAAAAAAAAACATATCGCAGCTCGCACAGTCACATCACGTTGAGACGGCGAGTACGTGGTGCCGTGATGGCACGTACGACCAGAGGACAAGCTGCCATGGCGACGCCGTCCCTAGCTCCCTCGCACCCACGCTACGTAGGGCACAGAACGAACGTCGTCGTCCACGGAGACCAAGAGTACGTCGTCGGTCCTCGAAATTTACTGGCTCGACTTGGCGAAGCGGCCGTTGGTCCTCACCCTGCCGTCGGCGCGGGCCTTGCGCGACTCGTACCGGATCTGCTTCCCGAACCTGCAGCAAATCAGATGCTGCAGTCAGCACGAGCTAACCAAAAATCTGTGATGTGTGGCGGGGCATTTCTCTGATACATCTCACGTACATCCTGTTCTTCCTCTTCTCCTTGTAGCGCGAGATCACCTTGCCGCGGTCGGGGTAGACCACGTCGTAGCCGCCGACATTCTTGGTCCCCGGAGCTGCTTGCACCGGCGCCGCCGCAACGGGTGCCGCTGCCGGCGACAGGTGATCGTGGCCGCCGTTGGCCATGTCGTCGACGCTGCTGCTGCCGCTGCGGCTGAGGCCGGGGCAGACCTCCGACACCTCCACGAACGACGACAGGCTCGGCTCCGCCGACGAGCTCGCCGAGACTTGCTCAGGAAGTTCGTTGCAACTCGTCGCGATCCACGCCTCCTGGTTCTGCTGTGTGACAAGACCAGAATGAATCATCATATATTCACATGGCTGGCAGGCTGGCAGCTCGATCGAATGTTCCTGGAAAACATCTACTGTTGCTGACTGAAACATGCAATGCATGGTACTGAAACATGAACTAGGTGCCTCGTACGTTTGGCTTTGTACCGAAAGGGATTTCGATTGGTGGTGCCGAAGAAATATCAAGATCCTATTAATGGCACTATCAAATACTATATATCAACAGATATCAATGTCATAATGATGGCTGTGAGCCTGTGACTAGTACTACTACAGGAGTATATATACTAGGCGGTTGCAACCGGAAAAATCACCGTGTCATTGTCGATCTGATGCCTTTTATGTGATGGTGTACAAGTTGTGAACGTTTTCCTTCACTAGATGGATGGCTACGGTCCGCAACTTGGACAGAAATGGAGATGTTAGGTTGGGATTACTAGTCTAATCATGCCTTGCCATCCCATATTCATATGAGTTAGAACTAACAATGCTGGTAATTTTTCTGGATGCATGGCTCCCATGAGGGAGGGCCGATGACGGCGGCTTGCCTCCGTCTTGTTCCAGTGCTTGTAATCGTTGTTAGGTGGTCTATGAATTTGAATGTAATTTTTATTTTCTGTGTTTTTTGTATTACCTTGACATTTGATGAATAGACTGAAAGTTTTTCCCGCAAAAAGGAAAAGAAAAGGAAATGGCTTGCGAGTTCTCGATGGATCGGTCTGGTTCACAAATTCAGAGTTCAGTCTACGGTTGCACTTTTTTGGGGTTAATTCATATAATTTTGCAGGGACAAGGCAACTTTGTAAAACTGCATATGTTCTTACTGCATTCTGTAAATCTGATGGTATGTATCAACAAACTACGCAAATATAGCTAGTCAGGAAGGGAGATCAGCGTAAAAATTCGATTCAAAGTTCCAAACCTGAGAAGGAGGTACATGCAGGATTGCTGCCGCGCAGATGGCCTCGGCTCCAAGAGCCCCAATATCACCGTGCCCAATAGCAGCGTAATCTGAAGATCCCCATGGCGGAGGCAGCTGATCAACGCCTGCCGGCTCTGTCGCCGCCTCCTCCGACTTGGCGAGCTCCCCGAGCTGCCGGAGAACCTCGCCGTCCAGCTCCCCGCAGGGCAGGCTCCGGTTCTTGCACACATCATACGTAAAAAAACATCAGAGAACGAACTTTCTTTTCCTTTTCGTTTTGCCGGACGGTGAACAGTAGCAGCATGCTACGGCGCCAGCAAGTCAGCAACCAACCTTGGGGGAGGACGACGAGGTGAGGAGGGGCTGGAGGCCATGGCAGGCGGTGGTCGGCACGATGACGTCGTCGAAGCTGAGCACCTGGGGCTCCTCCCAGACAGGCCACCACGCTTCAGCCGCTTTGTCGCCGACAACGACGCCGAGGATCGCCGCGAGCTCGCCCACCGAGGGGCACCCGGTGTAGCCCTCCACCGCGCCACGGTCGTGCAGCAGCGGTGGCTGCACAACCTCCCCTTCCCTGTGCTGCTGCTCCTCGAAGTCGCAGTTGGAGCAGAGGAACCGAGCGGCGCCGCGGCGGACGGTGGCCGCGGCACCGCGGCAGACGGCGCAGAGCGGGGCGCGGGCGTGGCGGCAGGAGACCGTGTTGGCGCCGTGGACGTGGCGGTCGCACGGCAGGCACAGCCCCGCGGCGTCCGCCCGGCAGTACACCACCGCCGGAGACCGGTCGCAGAAGTAACACTCCCCCGTGGGCACCGCCGCGTCGGCAACAGCCCCGGGCACCGCGCCGGAGCCGGTCATGGCTCTCTCCGCCCCTCCTCCTTCGACCTTCTTCTGCTTCTTCTTCTTGGCGCGGACGCACCGTCTTCTTGGTAAGTACTAGTAGTAGGATGCGCTATGCAGCGGGCGCAGAAGAGACAAGCAACTAAGCAAGGGGGCGGTGGCACCGTCGGTACGGGTAGGGGAGAGGTGGGAGCACGTCGCCATGAATGACCCAGGACGAGGAGGAGGAGGACAAGTGCGACGAGCGGGGAATTGATGGGCTCGAAAGCGAGACGAGGGAGGCGGAGGACAAGTTCCTACTTGCTCCCAAGACCCTCGCGCGATTCGATCCCTCGCCATGTGTGGTAAAGCCAAGTGGGCGGGCTAGTCGACAGCGGAGAGGACGCTTGGCTCACTCACTCTTCACATGCACACTGGCTGACCCATGGGATCATTGCCCGCCAAAATTTTCTGGCGTTTCGTTGTGCTGTGATCACAAGGATGACGGGCAGCTTGATTACGCCGTGTAATCACACGCGCCACACACGTGAAGCAAGCACATCTCCTAATCGCCACCGGTCACTGCTCGGTCGTCTGGCTTCTCCCCAATGCGAGTCGTCCCACTTGGCATTTGGAAAAGGGTCTCAATCAACTGCCATAGTACTCCCTCTGTAAAGAAATATAAGAGCACATAGATCACTACTTTAGTAATCTAAACACTCTTATATTTATTTACGGAGGAAGTACATAAGAAAGAAAAAAAAAGGAATAACTAAAAAGAACATTTTGCATGGATCTCCATGCAACTAGAGCATGGACCGAGACATAACCAAGTCTCAGTCGACTGAGATTTAGCAACACTGTTTTGAAAAACGAAGACGGGGAGATGCGGATAGTAATGCAAACAGCCTACCTTTGGACGTTGGTTGCACCGGCACGTACAAGTGCCAGAAGAGGACACGCCAGCAGGCACCTCCTCCTTCTCCGAGCTTGCCCTGCCTCGTTTCGGATCATGGTCCAAATCAGGGACGTGGTGTTGTTGTCGTCGCTCGGAGCAAGTGCTTCTCAAAGACAATGAATGTGGTTTCAAATAAATGGAATTGAAGGGCATGCTCTCTTTTCGGAAAAGAAAGAAAAGGTGATGTTGGTGTTATGTTGTGCTATCTGGCGCAACACAATGCCAGGACCCTTTTTTTTGCTAATATAGTGTCAGCACCTGCTGACAGGAAACTCAGCTTGGAGCATGTTCGCTGCATTCATCAAGATGATCGTTGGCAACAGAACATCCGCCCTCTTCTCTGAGGACCAGTGGCTCGCTGTAAATCGCGCACCAAGAGGGACACTCATGGACATCTTCTAGACCACTAACATTAGGGTGACCCTCGGACTGCTAGCCCTGTGGTGTACATCTGGTTTTGGGTGAGGGTGCATCGGGTGTAGCTCATCATAGTGTCAGTCGTGTTGGTTGGGCATTGGACCCTTGGTCTCACTGCTTCGGCAATTTTTGGTACATCACCCTTTTCCTGGGGCGTTGTTTCAAGATCTTCGCTCTTGGGCATCTTCAAGTGTGAAGTTCTTAGTTTGGCTTGCTTCCCAGTGTAGGACTGCAGAGTGTCTCGCTACAAGAGGCATGCAACTAAGTGTGCATCTGTGTTGCGACCAATCGGAGGATACCATGGCCCACCTCCTCACTACTCGCTCTTCTCGTGTGCCCCGTGGCATGGCGTGAGTTCATATCTTGGGTTCGATCCACCATTGCGCCTCTAGTTGCGAGTGAGGACTTGGTAGATTGTTGTTCGCGGACCACCCCTTTCACCCCGGCCACGATGCACAAGGGGGCACCTCCTAGGCGATTATGCTCGTGACTTTGCTGGATTTGAAAGCATGGCAATGTTGTCTCTTCGACAACATGCGACCTAGCATCGATGTTTTGATCGACACAATCAAGTTTGAGGAACGACTGCAGGCGAGAGAATGGCGATGGGTCTTGCCTCGATCCTCCCAGTGGTTTTCGGTGCGAAGATGTGCAATGTTGTACTACCTCCGTTTTATTTACTGTGCATACTATGTTTGTCTAAAGTCAAACATTATAAACATTTATCAACTTTGTAGAGAGTAAATTTATATGTACACCACCAAATCAATACCATTAGATTCATCTTTGACTATACTTTCACATCATAGATATTTGTTATTGTAAATGTTTATATTGACTTTAGCCAAAGCCAATATGCAAGGGAGTACTATCCTTCATCTTACGTATCAATGCAATGCAAACCTTTATGTTTTCTCGGAGAAGTAAAAGATCACGATGATCACAAGTTTTTTTTTCATACGATCCAGAAAATGGACCGGGTTCCACTATCATAAAGATAATGGAAGAAAACCCCAAAAAATATCCTTGCGCAACGACAACGTAAACGTGGCTTCAGCTGCCGCGTGTACCGCTAACAGGAAAAGAGGAAAAGTCTAGTGCTAAAAGCTTGGCCAAACTGGCCAAACTGAAGCAATGTTAAATGGGGGAAAGACCACATCCCAATCAGCCAAAAACACACACTACCACATGTTTCCAGAAAGCCCGTCAGATTGTTCATAAAGTGATATCGTTTTCAAACTTCATTTTTCTTTTGCGACTGCGACGACGCCGGAGTGTCAGACACGCGACGAATGCGCTAGCTACGTCGCACCGGCGCTCATCCACGGGAGCACGCCTCATGTGGTTGATCACACATGCTACGGACGACGTAGGCAGTCGGTGCGTTTTGTATGGGTTAGCGAAATCCTCCGTCAGAATACCCACCATCCAGGGTGGGAGGTGGTCACGGTGGTTTTGCTCCTCTGGCTTCGCCCAGCTTAGAGCATCTCTAGCAAACCCCGCAAAATCTCAATCCGATAAGTGCTTTGTAGTTTGTGGAAAAATGAATCCGTAAAAAAATATATTCGACGAATATGCTCTTTTACGGGTTAGCTACGCGGGGTCTGCTCGGGCACCGCCGTGTCGACCCGCAAGAGCATCTCTAGCAGACCCTGCAAAATCTCAAACCGACAAGTGTTTTGTAATTCGTGGAAAAGTGCATATGCAGGCCGGCACGGGCGAGGTCAGACTCAGACCCCGCAAAATGGATCCATAAAAAAGATATTCGGCGACTATGCTTTTTTACGGGTCAGCTACGCGGGGTCTGCTCGGGCATCGCCGTGTCGACCCGCAAACCGAATACACCCAATTCACGAATTTGACATCGATTTCGACAAATAAGTTCAAATTCAAACAATAGAACACAGTTCACGCGCAAATAAAATCTTAAGTTTTTAGGACAAATGCAAAAGAGGGTCTTGCAAAAGTGACGATTTTGGGGAACGTAGTAATTTCAAAAAATTCCTACGCACACGCAAGATCATGGTAATGCATAGCAACGAGAGGGGGGAGTGTTGTCCACGTACCCTCGTAGACCGAAAGCGGAAGCGTTAGCACAACGCGGTTGATGTAGTCGTACGTCTTCACGATCCGACCGATCAAGTACCAAATGCACGGCACCTCCGAGTTCTGCACACGTTCAACTCGATGACGTTCCTCGAACTCCGATCCAGCCGAGTGTTGAGGGAGAGTTTCATCAGCACGACAGCGTGGTGATGATGATAATGTTCTACCGACGCAGGGCTTCGCCTAAGCACCGCTACGATATGATCGAGGTGGATTATGGTGGAGGGGGCACCGCACACGGCTAAGAGATCAAGAGATCAATTGTTGTGTCTATGGGGTGCCCCCTGGCCACGTCTATAAAGGAGTGGAGGAGGGGAGGGGCCGGCCCTCTCTATGGCGCACCCTAGGGGAGTCCTACTCCCACCGGGAGTAGGATTCCCCCTTTCCTAGTAGAACTAGGAGCCCTTCCAAGTAGTAGGAGTAGGAGAGAAGGAAAGGGAAAAGAGAAGAGAAGGAAGGAGGGGGGGGGAGCCCTTCCCCCTCGTCCAATTCGGACTAGGCCTGGGGGGGGGGAGGCGGCCTGCCTCTCTCTCTCTCTCTCTCTTTCTCTCTCTCTCCCCTAAAGACCAATAAGGCTCATACACTCCCCGGCGAATTCCCGTAACTCCCCGATACTCCGATAAATACCCGAATCACTCGGAACCTTTCCGATGTCCGAATATAGTCGTCCAATATATCGATCTTTATGTTTCGACCATTGCGAGACTCCTCGTCATGTCCCCGATCTCATCCGGGACTTTGAACCACCTTCGGTACATCAAAACACATAAACTCATAATATAACCGTCATCGAACTTTAAGCGTGCGGACCCTACGGGTTCGAGAACTATGTAGACATGATCGAGACACGTCTCCGGTCAATAACCAATAGCGAAACCTGGATGCTCATATTGACTCCTACATATTCTACGAAGATCTTTATCGGTCAAACCGTATAACAACATGCGTGGTTCCCTTTGTCATCGGTATGTTACTTGCCCAAGATTCGATCGTCGGTATCTCAATACCTAGTTCAATCTCGTTACCGGCAAGTCTATTTACTCGTTCCGTAATACATCATCCCGCAACTAACTCATTAGTTGCAATGCTTGCAAGGCTTATAGTGATGTGCATTACCGAGTGGGCCTAGAGATACCTCTCCGACAATCAGAGTGACAAATCCTAATCTCGAAATACGCCAACCCAACAAGTACCTTCGGAGACACATGTAGAGCACCTTTATAATCACCCAGTTACGTTGTGACGTTTGGTGGCACACAAAGTGTTCTTCCGGTAAACGGGAGTTGCATAATCTCATAGTCATAGGAACATGTATAAGTCATGAAGAAAGCAATAGCAACAAACTAAACGATCAAGTGCTAAGCTAACGGAATGGGTCAAGTCAATCACATCATTATCCTAATGATGTGATCTCGTTAATCAAATGACAACTCATGTATATGGTTAGGAAACACAACCATTTTTTATCAACGAGCTAGTCAAGTAGAGGCATACTAGTGACACTCTGTTTGTCTATGTATTCACACATGTATTATGTTTCCGGTTAATACAATTTTAGCATGAATAATAAACATTTATCATGATATAAGGAAATAAATAATAACTTTATTATTGCCTCTAGGGCATATTTCCTTCAGTCTCCCACTTGCACTAGAGTCAATAATCTAGTTCACATCGCCATGTGATTTAATACCAATAGTTCACATCACCATGTGATTAACACCCATAGTTCACATCGACATGTGACCAACATCCAAAGGGTTTACTAGAGTCGATAATCTAGTTCACATCGCTATGGGATTAACACCCAAAGAGTACTAAGGTGTGATCATGTTTTTCTTGTGAGAGAAGTTTAGTCAACGGGTCTGCCACATTCAGATCCGTAAGTATTTTGCAAATTTCTATGTCAACAATGCTCTGCACGGAGCTACTCTAGCTAATTGCTCCCACTTTCAATATGTATCCAGATTGAGATTTAGAGTCATCTGAATCAGTGTCAAAATTTGCATCGACGTAACCCTTTACGACGAACCTTTTTGTCACCTCCATAATCGAGAAACATATCCTTATTCCACTAAGGATAATTTTGACCGCTGTCCAGTGATCTACTCCTAGATCACTATTGTACTCCCTTGCCAAAATCAGTGTAGGGTATACAATAGATCTGGAACACAGCATGGCATATTTTATAAAACCTATGGCCAAGGCATAGGGAATGACTTTCATTCTCTTTCTATCTTTTACCGTGGTCGGGCTTTGAGTCTTACTCAGTTTCACACCTTGTAACACATGCAAGAACTCTTTCTTTGACTGTTCCATTTTGAACTACTTCAAAATCTTGTCAAGGTACGTACTCATTGAAAAACTTTTCAAGCGTCTTGATCTATCTCTATAGATCTTGATGCTCAATATGTAAGCAGCTTCACCGCGGTCTTTCTTTGAAAAACTCCTTTCAAACACTCCTTTATGATTTGCAGAATAATTCTACATTATCTCCGATCAACAATATGTCATTCACATATACTTATCAGAAATGTTGTAGTGCTCCCACTCACTTTCTTGTAAATACAGGCTTCACCGCAAGTCTGTATAAAACTATATGCTTTGATCAACTTATCAAAGCGTATATTCCAACTCCGAGATGCTTGCACCAGTCCATAGATGGATCGCTGGAGCTTGCATATTTTGTTAGCACCTTTAGGATTGACAGAACTTTCTTGTTGCATCATATACAACTCTTCTTTAATAAATCCATTAAGGAATGTAGTTTTGTTTATCCATTTGCCAGATTTCATAAAATGTGGCAATTGCTAACATGATTCGGACAGACTTAAGCATAGATACGAGTGAGAAACTCTCATCGTAGTCAACACCTTGAACTTGTCAAAAACCTTTTGCGACAATTCTAGCTTTGTAGATAGTAACACTACTATCAGCGTCCGTCTTCCTCTTGAAGATCCATTTAATCTCAATTGCTTGCCGATCTTTGGGCAAGTCAATTAAAGTCCATACTTTGTTCTTATACATGGATCCTATCTTAGATTTCATGGCCTCAAGCCATTTCACGGAATCTGGGCTCATCATCGCTTCCTCATAGTTCGTAGGTTCGTCATGGTCAAGTAACATGACCTCCAGAACAGGATTACCGTACCACTCTGGTGCCGATCTCACTCTGGTTTACCTATGAGGTTCGGTAGTAACTTGATCTGAAGTTACATGATCATCATCATTAGCTTCCTCACTAATTGGTGTAGTAGTCACAGGAACAGATTTCTGTGATGAACTACTTTCCAATAAGGGAGCAGGTACAGTTACCTCATCAAGTTCTACTTTCCTCCCACTCGCTTCTTTCGAGAGAAACTCCTTCTCTAGAAAGGATCCATTCTCAGCAATGAATATCTTGCCTTCGGATCTGTGATAGAAGGTGTACCCAACATTTTCTTTTGGGTATCCTATGAAGACGCACTTCTCCGATTTGGGTTTGAGCTTACCAGGTTGAAACTTTTTCACATAAGCATTTGATACGTCTCCAACGTATCTATAATTTTTGATTGCTCCGTGCTATATTATCTACTGTTTTAAACATTATTGGGCTTTATTATCCACTTTTATATTATTTTTGGGACTAACCTATTAACCGGAGGCCCAACCCAGAATTGCTGTTTTTTTTCCTGTTTTAGGGTTTCGAAGAAAAGGAATATCAAACGGAGTCCAAACGGAATGAAACCTTCGGGAACGTGATTTTCTCATCGAATACAACTCAGGAGACTTGGACCCTACGCCAAGGCACGTAACAGGAGGCCACGAGGTAGGGGGCGCGCCCCCACCCTCGTGGGCCCTGTAACGCCCCAAGACCGGAGCTTCAAATGCCTTCCAGGGTTTCCGGGTTTCGTCGTGAGATTTGTTTGGTTCGTTGCATCATGTCATCATGCCATCTTTTCTCAAAGCTAACTAAAAGTCTCTAAATAAATTGCATGGATCTTCGGTCCATTTAAACCGAGGGAATTCACATGGTGATTCTCTTTATAACATATCCTCCCATTATTAGGGAGCTATATTTAAAATTCCATTATTTTGGAATCACCCGTGAACCCACTTGCATATTAAATCCCTTGGCCTTTTTCTTCTTCAAGTTTCGACTCTCTAGCCTTGCCAATAATTCTTTCACCATTTTCCGGAGCTCTAACAAAACCCCAACATTTTTGGACCTATCGAATACCAACTTCCTTCTCACACTCATTTGAATTAAATTCAAATGAGTTGGAATTCAAACTTCACACGTGTGCTCTTTCCTATTTTCTTGGAACAAGCTCATCTTTATGAGTCTGGGGAAATTAACCTCCCGCGCAAATTCTATCCCTAACACTTCCTTTATTCTCCCTTTTCTTCGGTATTTTTTTCTGTTTTGGGAGATAAAAGGAGAAGATTTAGGGAAAGAGGGAGAACCCAACCAGTCCGTTTGGGGTCTCCAGCAAGAAGCAGCAACTGGGCTGGCCTCTAAGGCCCAACCAGCCACGAGCCTCCCTAGGCCAAGCTCCAGCGCTGGCCCAAGGCCCAGCCGCACCCACCAACCCTAGCGCTCCCTCACCGGATATCCCTCTCCCTCGATTCCTTCCCCTCGCGCCACCAGAAACCCTTCGCCTCGATCCCATCTCGCTCCTCTGCCCGATCCCCTGGCTTCTCCCTCGCTTCCCTCCAGCGCCGTAGTCTCCTTCTCCATCGATCCCCTTTCCTCTCTTCTATCTCCCTCCGACGCTGCCGCACGCTCTCGACCAGCGGCACCTCGCCTCCTTCCTAGTCCACTAACGCCGCCCGATGCTCGAGCTCGCCTCCGCCTCTACTCCTGCTGCTGCTCAGCCCCTCCGACGCCTTGCCTCACCTCCTGCCTCCCTCTGCAGCGCCAGGCCGCAAGCGCGCCTCCTTCTTGCTGAGTCCCCGTCGCTCGAGCGCTCGAGGAGAGGAGCTCCTCAAGCACCTGCGCCCCGCACCCGGCGTCCTCTGCGCCCAGCAGGAGCCCCAGCACCGGCCGCCCTACACTCGCGAGCACCACTACCTCCGGCGCGTCTCAGCCTCTTTTTCCGGCGACCTCGACCTCCCCTACGACAGCCCCCTGCATCGAGCAGCAGTAGCTCGACCGCCGCGCATGACCCTATCTTTGACCCCGGGAGCACGTTCGGGTTTTTCCCCAACATCGTGTCTTCTTGTTGGATCACGCCAAGATCAGGGCCCTAGTACCACGACGGCCGACGCAAGTTCCGCTACCGTCACCAAAAACCCGAGACGAAGTACCCCGACGGTTTGTCGAGACTGGCAAGTCACAAGATTGTCCTGGATATCGTAAAGTACCACGACGACCCTCGAAGACCTCGAATTCTCCAAGTTCCCATGACGACAAGTGTGACTCTTCGGATGCGCCAAGTTCGTCTACACAAAAATGCCTCATGTCGGCAAGACCCGCAAGTCGGACCCCGAACGATCGACGTCTCATGGACCGTGTACAACTACCGTCGCCCCGAAGAAGTTGGAGTCATCAAGTACCTCCCCAAAACGAACGTGAACGACTACGTCGCAAGAACAGGACCGGAAAGTCCGAAGACCCCAAGTACCACGACACCGATGACATGAACGTCTATGGAAACTCGTGCAACGATAAACATGTACCACTACCGTCACCGAGATCGCGAGAACCTCTACCGTCGACCCTAGAGCGTGCGAGAACGACTACTTCCACTACCGCCGTCGCGAGAACGTCTACTTCCTCTACTTTGCATCGAACTCGGACCCCTCCGATAACGCACGCTTCGAAGGTATAACCCCGAGACGACCACTCTTGGACCGTATGCATGAGTTGTATGAGATGCATGTTGGTTGTTGTAATCCGCCCGTGAACGTTAGTTGTTCCCTCGTTTGACACCGTCATCGATTCATGGGACACCCGGTATCCGGGAGTGCCCCACCATCTTTTGTACGCATCCGCACACTTCTCCTTTGCATCGGTATCTCAATCGAGTTACCGGAACTGGAACGTTGCAGTGGCACCGTTTTTCGTTATCGTTGCCGTGGCACCCCTTTTCTTTCCACCATGGTGACAAATGCTTCATAATGCTCTTGTCAACTTTTATTAAAAATTGCATAAACTTGTCCATGTCATCCGCGTCATGATAACAACAATTAAAATGCTTAAATTGTTGTTTGCATTTAAATTGCTAATGCATATGGGGATTTACTGGATTCGTTATTTGTTATATCCGGCCCCATTTAAATTGTTTAGATGGTATAGTTTTGTTATGCTTCACCTCTTGCCATGTTAACCAACATTTAATATTGTTGAGTACCTAACTGAGAGTGAACTAAATAATTGATGTGGTGTTCCGTCAATATGCAACGGAGTTGCATATTGTGCTCCACTTAATTTGTAGGATTGTTTGTGCACATTGCCATGCCATGCTTCATTAAACCGGACATGCATCATACTTGTTTGTGCTTCATGCCATGTTTATGTGGTGGTTGTTTACTATGTTGTTTGCTCCTTTCCGGTGTTGCTTCTTCGGGTTAGTTCCGATAACGTCACGTTTGTGAGGATTCGTTCGACTTTGTCCATTTGTCTTCTTCATGGACTCATTCTTATTCCTTGCGGGATCTCAGGCAAGATGACCATACCCTCGAAATCACTTCTATCTTTGCTTGCTAGTTGCTCGCTCTTTTGCTATGCCTATGCTGCGATACCTACCACTTGCTTATCATGCCCCCCATATTGTTAAGCCAAGCCTCTAACTCACCTTGTCCTAGCAAACCGTTGTTTGGCTATGTTACCTCTTTGCTCAGCCCCTCTTATAGCATTGTTAGTTGCAGGTGAAGATTGGAGTTTGTTTCATGTTGGAA
The DNA here is from genome assembly GCF_003073215.2 of Triticum urartu. NCBI lineage: Eukaryota > Viridiplantae > Streptophyta > Magnoliopsida > Poales > Poaceae > Triticum > Triticum urartu. The sequence continues at coordinate 63,305,722 of NC_053023.1, read as the reverse complement.
CATGGATATTTTTGTTGGGATATCACAATATCTCTTATTTAAATTAATGCATCTATATACTTGGTAAAGGGTGGAAGGCTCGGCCTTATGCCTGGTGTTTTGTTCCACTCTTGCCGCCCTAGTTTCCGTCATATCGGTGTTATGTTCCCGGATTTTGCGTTCCTTACACGGTTGGGTTATAATGGGAACCCCTTGACAGTTCGCCTTGAATAAAACTCCTCCAGCAATGCCCAACATTGGTTTTACCATTCGCCACCTAGCCTCTTTTTCCCTTGGGTTCCGCGGACTCAAGGGTCATCTTTATTTAAACCCCCGGGCCAGTGCTCCTCTGAGTGTTGGTCCACCTTGTCAGCCGCCGGTGGCCACCAGGGGCAACTCTGGGCTAGCCTACCGGAAATTTGGACAATCTGAGTGTACCCTGAGAACAAGATATGTGCAGCTCCTATCGGGATTTGTCGGCACATTCGGGCGGTGTTGCTGGACTTGTTTTACCATTGTCGAGGATGTCTTGTAACCGGGATGCCGAGTCTGATCGGAATGTCTTGGGAGAAGGAATATCCTTCATTGACTGTGAGAGCTTGTGATGGGCTAAGTTGGGACTCCCCTCCAGGGTTTTGAACTTTTAAAAGCCGTGCCTGCGGTTATGGGCAGATGGGAATTTGTTAATGTCCGGTTGTAAAAAACCTGAAACTTAACTTATTTAAAATACATCAACTACGTGTGTAGCCGTGATTGTCTCTTCTCAGTGGAGTCCGGGAAGTGAACACGGTGTTGGAGTTATGCTTGACGTAGGTTGTTCTAGGATCACTTCTTGATCATAGTTTCTCGACCGTGCTTTTGCTTTCTCTTCTCGCTCTCATTTGCGTATGTTAGTCACCAAATATGCTAGTCGCTTGCTGCAGCTCCACCTCATACCTTGTACCCTTCCTATAAGCTTAAATAGTCTTGATCGCGAGGGTGTGAGATTGCTGAGTCCCCGTGACTCACAGATACTTCCAAAACCAGCTTGCAGGTGCCGTTGAACCGTGCAGGTGACGCAACCAAGCTCAAGGAGGAGCTCGATGAAGATTGTGTTCGCTATGTTGTTCCGTTTCTAGTTGATCAGTAGTGGAGCCCAGTTGGGACGATCGGGGATCTGTGTAGCATTTGGGGTAGTCTTCTTTTATTTTGGTTCCGTAGTCGGACCTTGGTTGTATCTGGATGATATAATGCTTTATTCTTGTATTGCGTGAAGTGGCGATTGTAAGCCAACTATGTATCTCTTTCCCTTATGTATTACATGGGTTTTGTGAAGATTACCTCACTTGCAACATTGCTTTCAATGCGGTTATGCCTCTAAGTCATGCTTCGACACGTGGGAGATATAGTCGCATCGAGGGCGTTACAAGTTGGTATCAGAGCCTTCCCCGACCTTAGGAGCCCCCTGCTTGATCGAATCGCTGGCGTTGTTGCGTCTAGAAAAATGTTTTGAGTCATTTAGGATTATATATATCGGAGAGTTAGGAATTCATTTTACTACTCAGTCCCTTCGTCACTCTGGTGAGGCATCCTGACGTAGAGTTTTGACTCTTCTCTTCTCAAATTTCACTAAAAAAAATTTAGGATCTGTCGGTGTACAAAAAGAGGGGTACACTTTTTGTACCCCTATAACTGTGCACGGGAAGTCTGAGCCACGAGCACCACCACACCAAGCAAGGCAAGGGAGGTGAGCCAGGGTAAGACCGAAGCTCAAGAGAACTAGAATGACGCCAAGGCCAAGACCACGAAGAGCAAAGGGGACGAAGCGAACTCCCCCGGCAAGATCCTTGCCGGGAGACGGTTCTAGCAACCCCGGTAAGACCCTTGCTGCGGCGACTCGTCCCGCGCCTACGGAGCAAGTCACCCTTGAGTCCACTGCCCCCAAAGGGCAAGGATTCGGGAGACATCCCCGTGGCGGCATGCAGATCTTCATGAAGACATTCAAGATCAGATACGCACTAAGGAGATGACAACCCTTGGCGGGATACCAGCCGAGGAAGACCACAAGGCCCCCGGCAAGCGCCGTGCCGGGGATGACAGCAGGCGCCTCGACAAGACCCTTGCTAGGGCCCCAGCAATGCCCTTGCCGAGGACACTCGCAGGGCCACCATCAGGCCCACGCCGACCAAACCTCCACCACCGCATGCATGCAGCTGCCGACCCAACCAGCTGGGCAGGCACCTGCGTGGCGGCATGCAGATCTTCGTGAAGACCCACCACTGCGCCACCTCAGCTGCCTGCCTACCTACGTGGCATCTCAGGCATCGCTGGCCAGGGCGCGTGTCGACACGAGAAGGAGCAGCGACGGACGAGACTGATCTCTCTTCCCCGTCCCCGATAAAGCAAGGACACCTAAGCAAGGCGCATTTAATGCGCGTTGTCATGTAATGCGAGGGATAACCTCGCATCACTGTACCCTTTCCACCTCTTGTGTGCCACGGTGGCCACCCCTTTTCCTATAAAAGGAGGCCCGAGGCGACCAGGAGAAGGATTCGGCTTTTTGGAGCTCCTCACGCCCCATAGCTAGCTCAAGAACACCGATATACAATCCACCAAAGCAGGAGTAGGGCTTTACGCATCCTTGCGGCCCGAACCTGGATAAACAAACTGTGGGCTACCTGTTAGATCCGCTCTTCCCATGACCCCGCGTCCCGCTAACCGTAGTAGGGATTCTTGTCATCCCATAGGTGTCGCTCCTCAGCACCGACATCTTTGGCGCGCCAGGTAGGGGGCGCAGTTGTGAGAATCGGCTTTAGCAGTTAGTTCGGCGCTTCTTCATCATCATGGCGCCCAAGAAGAAGACGACGGTGGCGGTTGGCCAGTCGGAAGCTGGACAGCCCGTCCCGACGCGGGCAAGCAGCGGGTCGGTCGCAGAGAGGACCCGGGCCGCTGCTCGCGAGCACCAACACCATCCGAGCAGCCGGAGTTTGGGAGGCGGCGATGTTTGTGCGCCTGGTAACGGGCCACACGTCGCCAAATCCAAAGGCGGAGCCCAGTCCCTCGCGGGTGGAGCGGGGCCTTCCAAGGTCATCGCCACCCTGCTCGAAGGCGACGCGAGGGCCTCCAAGACTCCCATGCCGGCATCAACATCGCGCTCCTCCTGGGCAGCACGCGACGAACGGCGTAATCACGCCGAAGATCCCGGGCGTCGCCGCGGGAAGAGCCCCGAGCGCCACTCCCGGGACGTAGAAGACCTGCCCACTCGCCGAGGCGCTGGTGAAAACGGCATGCGACCGCGGTGTCGTGATAGAGCTCCTTCTAACATGGTCAGAAGTTGAAGCGCGTCGCGATCCGTGCAGGTTTCGCTGCCACCGATGCCAGCAGAGGCCCTGGCGCACGCGCAGTTGCTCCTCGACTTTCCTCCCACCACGGGGAAACTCGACGAATGGAGAGCCACTATCCAAAGCCTTGTTGCGGTGCCCAACAAAGACGAACCAAGTCCGGTGGGGCCCCCGGGTCGACGCTCCGATGGAGTCCCGCGGACCAGTGGCGGAAAAGCCGGCGGCGCCGCGACCACGGTGCATTCGCCTCTTCCCCATCCGGTACCGCGGACGCTGGCCCGTCGCAACGTCACGGGCGATGCCATCTCCATAGCATCGTCTGACCCGCGGACCCATTGTGACCAGTGCCATGTTCTTCGGGAACGAGCCCATGAAGATGCTCGAACCACTATCGAGCGTCGGCGCGGAGCGCGCCACCAGTCAGACAGGCAAGCAGGGCCTGCTGTGAACCACCCGGCCCTGGAGAGCCCTGGAGGCCTACCTTACGAGATAGGCTGTCCGGCTTTTACCCGTGAGTTGCGGCAGTTCCAGTGGCCCACTCAGCGCACCTTCAAACCTGACGTTGGCGAAAAGTACGGCGGCAAGACTCACCCGTCTGAGTTCCTCAGCATCACACCATCGCGATGCAAGCCGCCGGAGCCCGCGACGATAAGGTGCTTGCGAATTACTTTCCATTGGCTCTTAAACCCAACGCCATGTCGTGGTTGATGCACTTGCCGGTAGACTCTATTTCCTCCTGGTCAGATTTGTGCCATGAGTTTGTGGGCGCCTTTACTGGAGGTCACCAAGCTCATGGCCAAGCAAGTGACCTGCATGTCATTCCCCAGAAGGGAAGCGAGAGTCTGCACAAGTATATACAGAGGTTCAGCCGGGTACAATACAATATCCCTGATGTTCACCCTGCCGCCATCATCAGCGCGTTCCATCAGAACGTGCGTAACCGCAAGATGCGCGAAGAACTGGCAATGAACAAGGTCAAAGATGTGGCAGAACTCTATGTTCTTGCTGACAAGTGTGCCCGAGCTGAAGAGGGAAGGAAGTACCCCAGCGAAGATGCCGGCGTGGAAACCGACTCCTCAGATGAGGATACTGCCGCCCCGGCAAAGAAAGGCCGGCACCGCAACAGGAAGCACAAAGGTAAAGCTGTGGTTGCCGTCGAGGGATCTAGCGACTCCGGCTCCGCCAAGAAAACCAAGGCAGATGACCCCGGCAAGGAAATTTCCGGATGTGTCGCCTGCCGGGCCTTGGCGGCTGCCGAGAAGCCAAGAAACTTTGACAAGCAATACTGCAAGATCCATCGCACCAAAGGCCATGATCTCCAGAACTGCCGACAGGTTGAGCTCCTTGCTGAGAAGCAGAGGGCTGAATATGAGAGGCGGGACAAGGAGAAAGGCCAGGACGGTGCTGAGGGGTCCGACAAGAAGCGTGACGGCCAGGCGGGCCGTCGCGGCAAGGATAAACAGCGGGAGAGGCCCACCCGGGGCCGTGACAAAAAGCCAGAAGACGATGATCACGAAGAGGACGATGAGTCTGGTGACCAAGGATTTCAGAAAGCTATAGAGGCCATGTGCGTCAATGGCGGCGCCTCGCTGCATACCTCTCACCGCCAGCTTAAACAGTGGGCACGTGAGATTACAGCGGCGGAACCGTCATTTGATGCCCAAAGGCCGCTGAAGTGGTCCAGCACACCTATCATTTTTGACACTGAGGATCACCCTGATCGCACTACTGCAGTCGGGTGCTTGCCATTGTTGGTTTCACCAACAATACGCAACCTCAAGGTGACAAAGATGCTAGTCGATGGCGGGGCCGGTCTGAACTTAATCTTGCCTGCCGTGATCGAGAAATTGCAGATTCCTGACGGAGACCTCGAAGAGACGGGCACGTTTCAGGGGGTCAACCCGGGAAGGAGTCAACCAAAGGGGAAGGTCACGCTGCCCGTGACCTTTGGAAGTGATCTAAACTATAGGACAGAAAGGATCGTGTTCGATGTTGCCAAGATCCCCTTGCCCTACAACGGGATCCTTGGCCGCCCAGCGCTGGCCAAGTTCATGGCGATGTCACATTACGCCTACAACACCCTGAAGATGCCAGGACATGTGACGATCATCACCATCCCCTCCGGCAAGAAGGACACGCTAATTTGCGCTGACCAACTCTACTAACAAGCAGTTGCAGCAGCCGCCGCTGCTAAGGCGCTTGCTCCTGCCACTGGAGCCCCGGGAAGGCAAAAGAAGAAGATCGGTGAGACCTCAGGCACCCACTCCAGCAAGCGCACCTCTTCGGAGTGTAGCGCTCCCGTCGAGGACGTGCCAGAGAGCTCCGCCGACAGAAACAAGAAGTCCAGGGCCATACCACCGGGAACCAAGAAGGTTTCTGTCAAGGAGGACGGCACGGGAGGAGCTTTTACCATAAGCTCCACCCTTGACGACAAATAGGAAGACGCGCTCGTCACCTTCCTACGGGCGAATGTCGATGTGTTTGCCTGGCAAGCATCCGACATTCCCGGCGTTCCCAGGAGGTGATTGAGCACCACCTTGCTGTCTGTCCTCATGCGCGGCCCGTCAGACAGTAGGTTAGAAAGCAAGCTTTGGAACGCCAAGAGTTCATCACAAAGGAGATCCGAAAACTGGAAGCAGCGGGTTTGGTAAGACGAGTGCTCCATCCAACGTGGTTGGCCAATCCGATGGTAGCGCGCAAGGCAAATGGGAAGTGGAGGCTGTGTATTGATTACACAGATATTAATAAGGCTTGTCCCAAAGACCCCTTCCCGTTGCCGCGCATCGACCAGATTGTTGACTCCACAGCTGGGTGTGATCTGTTGTCATTCCTCGATGCCTACTCCGGCTACCACCAGATCTTCATGACAAGGGAATATGAAGAGAAAACGACATTCATCACCCCATGTGGTACGTATTGCTTTATACGGATGCCTTTCGGGTTGAAGAGTGCTGGTTCAACGTTTGCAAGGGCGGTCCAGATTGGTTTTGAACCCCAGCTCCATAGAAATATGGAAGCTTATATGGATGATATAGTGGTCAAAACCAAGAACAGGGCAAACCTCATATCAGATTTACAAGAAACATTTGCAAACCTACGCAAGATCAATCTCAAGCTGAACCCTGAGAAGTGCGTCTTCGGCGTCCCGTCTGGCAAGCTTCTCGGGTTCTTTGTGTCACAGCGTGGGATAGAGGCCAATCCGGACAAGATCAAAGCTATAGAACGGATTGAAGCGCCCAAGCGAGTCAAGGATGTGCGTCGGCTTGCTGGTTGCGTTGCCGCCATGAGCAGGTTCATTTCCAAGTCCGCCGAGCGCACCCTTCCCTTTTTCAAGATTTTGAAAAAGGCGGGCCCGATGGAGTGGACACCAGAAGCCGAAGCAGCATTGCAAGATTTGAAGAGGTACCTCTCCTCTGCGCCAATACTAGTTGCGCCTAGGCCACAGGAACAGTTGCTGCTGTACCTGGAGGCAACGAACCAGGTGCTCAGCGCCGCACTAGTGATGCAGAGAGAAATTGATGATGAGGTAATAGCAGCGACGGAGCCCGATGCCACCGACGCGGAGACGGCGCAGCCGGTTGGAGTGCCGCCAAGGAAGAAGATGATGCAGCACCCGGTCTACTTTGTTAGCTCCCTTCTGCAGGGGGCTAGATCAAGGTACTCCGGTGTGCAGAAACTGCTCTTCGGCCTTCTTATGGCCTCGAGGAAGCTGCGTCACTACTTCCAGGCACACGAAATCACTGTCGTCACTCGCCTCCCTCTGCAACGGATATTGCACAATCCAGACGCAACGGGAAGGATCATAGAGTGGGCACTGGAACTGTCCAGCTTTGGCCTCAAGTTTGAGAGTACCTCGACGATTCAAAGCCGAGTCCTGGCGGAGTTCGTTGCAGAATGGACCGCGACGCCTGACGAAGAAGCCCAAGAGACTGCTCTCCCCGGCAAGGAGGCAAGTTACGACTGGATCATGTACTTTGATGGAGCTTTCTCCTTACAGGGCGCTGGGGCTGGCGTACTGCTTGTCGCGCCCACCGGAGAGCACCTCAAGTACGTGATCCAGATGCACTTCCCCAGGGAGGTGTCGACAAACAATACGGCTGGGTACGAAGGGCTGCTTGCCGGTCTCAGGATCGCGGCGGACCTCGGAATCAAGAAACTCGTCGTCAGAGGCGACTCGCAACTTGTCTTCAAGCAAGTCAACAAGGATTACCAGAGCCCGTTGATGAAGACCTACGTCGATGAAGTGAGAAAGCTGGAAGAGCATTTTGACGGTATACAGGCAGAATATGTTCCCCGAGCAGAGAATTATATCGCCGATTACCTGTCAAAATGCGCTGCCCTCAAGCTACGTGTTGAACCAGGTACCTTTGTGCTTCAGCTAACTCAGCCATCCGTTGATCCATCAATAGAGCAAAACAAGAGGAGGAAATCAGGGCCCGGCAAGTACTTTCCCGCCGAGCTCCCCGGAGCCGCCGGCAAGGATGTTGCCGGAGATACTGAGCCCGCCACGGGACGGCTAGCTCCGGCGGAGCATCAAGCTCTTGCCGTTGAGACAGCCACTCCTATAGCGGAGGAAACGCCTTTAGTCCTCGCCATCGAGCCCTAGGCTCCAGCATGGGCACAACATACCGTCTGATTCCTCCAAACAGGGGAACTTCCTGAGGAGCAGGAAGAAGCGGAAAAAGTAGCCCGTCGCTCTACTATGTACCAGTTCGTCGATAACATCCTGTACAGAAAGAGGCCGAACGGCGTGAAATTGAAGTGTATCCCTCGGGAGGAAGGACTGGGGCTGTTGGCGGAGATACATGGAGGCATATGTGGATCCCACATCGGGTCAAGGGCCCTTGCCGGCAAAGCATTTCGGCAGGGCTTCTTCTGGCCCACCGCCCTCCAGGATGCGACGACACTAGTCACCAGGTGTGAAGCATGTCAGTTCCATTCAAAGAAGCTTCATCAGCCGGCTCAAGCCCTTCAAACCATTCCTCTCTCCTGGCCTTTCTCGGTCTGGGGGCTCGACATACTGGGCCCTTTCCCCCGCGCTGTCGGGGGCTTTGAGTACTTGTACGTTGCAATTGACAAGTTCACAAAGTGGCCAGAAGTGGAAGCAGTGAGGAAGGTCACGGCACAGTCAGCCGTCAAATTCTTCAAGGGACTAGTGTGCCGTTTTGGTGTACCCAACAGGGTCATCACCGACAATGGTACACAGTTCACAAGCCGCACCTTCATGCAATCTACCCAAGACCTCGGCAGCAAAGTCTGTTTCGCTTCCGTTGCTCACCCACGAAGCAATGGTCAAGCTGAGAGGGCAAACGCTGAAGTACTGCGAGGCTTAAGGACAAAGACCTTTGACAGGCTGCACAAGAGTGGAAGGCGCTGGATTGTTGAATTGTCGGCGGTTCTTTGGTCAATCAGAACGACACCAAATCAAGCCACCGGCCAGACACCCTTTTCCCTGGTATACGGAGCAGAAGCAGTTCTCCCCACTGAACTCATATACGGGTCACCTCGAGTACTCGCTTATGATGAGCTTGAGCAAGAGAAACTGCGCCAGGATGACGCAACGCTCCTTGAGGAAGATCGTCTTCGGGCAGCTGTGAGAGCAGCGCGCTACCAGCAAGCCTTGCGCCGCTACCATAGCCGCAAGGTTCATGCCCGAAGCTTTGAGGAGGGCGACCTTGTTCTTCGGCGCGTTAAATCGGCCAAGAATTCCAACAAGTTGACGCCAAAGTGGGAAGGCCCTTATCGGGTAATACGAGTCACTAGGCCCGGCACAGTCCGCCTGGAGACCGAAGATGCCGTTCCGGTGAGTAACTCCTGGAACATTGAGCATCTTCGCAAGTTTTACCTGTGAGGCGCGGCTTGCCGGGCCCCCCGGCAAGCCACCTTTTGTACGAGCATTGCCGATGATGCATGTAACCCTTTGTACAAAGCCAGGCGCAGACCCTAAGCATAAGTAAATGAAGCGCTGGCGCCCTAAGTTATAGCATGCATGCTAGGTCGAGTCTCATCCTTGGTTAGGGTTGATAGTGCTTAGCGGCGACTAACCCCTAGCTTAGAGGTCGAGTGAGCGTCTCTTTGTCTTTCTTTTGTCTTCTTTGGTTCACAAGACACACGGATATCCGTGCTGAACCACTTGGGGAGGAAAAAAAGAGGAACAGACCAGCGTCTGGCCCCCGGCAAGCCAGTATTGCCGGGGGCTGTAAGAGCAAAGATTCACCCACGGCGAACCAGGGTTGCCGGGGACTACAGCTTCAGATAAGTTCTTCATCCCTTATCATGCATTCCATTATGGAGTGAGGTATGTGAAACCTCGTTTTCTCCTAAGCTACCATGCTCCCCTAACTCTAGGCCCTAGGGCTCGTTCCTGGGGCCGAGTTTGGTCGTAGCCGTGACAGCAAAAGGATGAAACAAGGAGCCTGAACCCGCCTCATCCCTGCCTCCGCCAAAGGCGTGATAAAGGTCGAGCGAAGTGGGAAGACGGCAAGGCCTACTTCCAGGCAAGGAAATGTTTATCTTAAAGATATCAAGGATTTATTCCTTGCCGTGGGTTTCACCCACAAACAAATGATCCGGCAAGCATCCCTTTTTCATTAAAAACATTCCACTCAGGTACAGTCCATAGGGAATGAAAAACATGAATGATGGGATTACAAGTTTTAAATTCAACAAAGGCCCGAAGGCTTACAAAACTAAAAAGAGATAAGGTGCCCGTAATCCCTTTCTTGTCCCTCTCCTCATGAGGCAGGTCAAAGAGGCGAAAGGGACAAAAGGAGTGCCTAGGTGAGCTACGAGTGCTAGAAGACACCAAGAGAACATCTTGGTGGCCGTCCAAAGGCTGGATGGTGATGGCGGCGCCGGAAGCAGAGCTCGAAGACGAGGTGGCAGGACGTCAGCACACGTCGAAGGCGTCGGTGCCCGCGTACTCCGACTTGACGGCCTTGCCGCACGCCCTCTTCCTCTTTCGCAGCCTCCCAACGCTAGCCGCCCAAGGAGACGACCCCGAGAAGTTCAGGGAGCCGGCGACGCGGATGATGGGGTCGCCGGTGCCGCACGGAGCGGCACCCGACACCTAATCGGACCCGTCATCCTGCCGCCTACTACCCTCGTCGTCGCTGCTGCTATCCTCCTCGTCACTCCCGCCCGAGGAGGAGTGTTCGCTATCAGAAGAGCTCTCCACGCAGCACCTTGCACGGGTCCCAAAGCACTCGAAGACCTTGACGGAGAGAAGGCCACCCTCCATCAGCTTAAAATGGAGAGTGAGCCCCTCCGTCAAGTGGTGGATATGAGCAAACGTCTTCCATCCTCGACAAAGATACATCACGTGAGGGGCGGGGAAGTCGACACGGGCCCGCGTGCCACTGATCCTGCAGCCCCTCATGTGCAGCCACAACGTCTCCGGCGGATCCAGCTCCATCTCCCGCGCAAATGGAGTCGAGAGATGAAGGCGACGGCGCGGTGGCCGGCGCAGCCTGACGAAGAACTCACAAGGGTCGTCCCCAACGTGGCCCTCCATTGGAGGAGGAGCTGCTGGCGGAGGCGAGGCCGGCGCGCCACCCCGTCCTCCTCTTCCCCGAGCGCCCCGGCCTCGCCCCCTCCCCCTTCCCCTCGTGGCTGGCTCTGCCACCGCAGGCGCAGGAGAAGGAGGGGCGCGTTGTCGAGCGGCGACCCTCGCTGCCACTGTTGAAGGACCGGGATTCCCTCTCTCCATGACGGATGGAAGGGAGGAGCAGAAGCTGAAGGAAGAAGAAGATGAAGGAATGCGGGACGCCATCCCCCTCCCGCTCTTTATAAAGGATCGGGGTTGGGGCTTGGCCGCCCCGCTCGGCCAATCAAGACACGGGAGGCGCAGGGAGCCAGGGCCGACCCGCTGCCCCAACCAGCGACGGCCCGGTTTCCCGCCTCCACCGTTTGCCACCCCAAGCGCATGGGAGACACGTGGCGGACATTCAGAACCAAGGGGATGGGTGAGGCGACCTCTCCCCACCCCGTGATCGTGGGGAGTGGACGCCTCGAGGACCGCGCCCCGGCCCCATTCAGTAAATGGGTCGTGCCTCCATGCCTCCCTCCGTTTATGGGGAAGGCGCGAACCGCCCCTTTACTACAACATGATGCATGCCTGCGGGAACCAACCCCACGCATGCCACCCACGTCACACGCACCCCCACGCCGCGCCACGCGCGGGAGTCGTGGGAAGCGCAGCGCACGAAGAATCCTATCACGGTAAAAACCGCCCCGCCTGCCCACGCACCGTTTTTGGGCCTAGCCCAACAACGCGTTGCGCTTATGTGTGGCCCAGGCCAGGGGGCTCCTGTCGGTGTACAAAAAGAGGGGTACACTTTTTGTACCCCTATAACTGTGCACGGGCAGTTTGAGCCACGAGCACCACCACACCAAGCAAGGCAAGGGAGGTGAGCCAGGGTAAGACCGAAGCTCAAGAGAACTAGAACGACGCCAAGGCCAATACCATGAAGAGCAAAGGGGACGAAGCGAACTCCCCCGGCAAGATCCTTGCCGGGAGACAGTTCTAGCAACCCCGGCAAGACCCTTGCCGCGGCGACTCGTCCCACGCCTACGGAGCAAGTCACCCTTGAGTCCACTGCCCCCAAAGGGCAAGGATTCGGGAGACATCCCCGTGGCGGCATGCAGATCTTCGTGAAGACATTCAAGATCAGATACGCACTAAGGAGACGACAACCCTTGGCAGGATCCCAACTGAGGAAGACCACAAGGCCCCCGGCAAGCGCCTTGCCGGGGATGACAACAGGCGCCTCGATAAGACCCTTGCCGGGGCCCCGGCAAGGCCCTTGCCGAGGACACCCGCAGGGCCACCATCAGGCCCACGCCGACCAAACCTCCACCACCGCATGCATGCAGCTACTGACCCAACCAGCTGGGCAGGCACTTGCGTGGCGGCATCCAGATCTTCGTGAAGACCCACCACCGCGCCACCTCAGTTGCCTGCCTACCTACGTGGCATCTCAGGCATCGCTGGCCAGGGCGCATGTCGACACGAGAAGGAGCGGCGATGGACGAGACTGATCTCTCTCCCCCGTCCCCGATAAAGCAAGGACACCTAAGAAAGGCGCATTTAATGCGCCTTGTCATGTAATGCGAGGGATAACCTAGCATCACTGTACCCTTTCCACCTCCTATGTGCCACGGTGGCCACCCCTTTTCCTATAAAAGGAGGCCCGAGGCGACCAGGAGAAGGATTCGGCTTTTTGGAGCTCCTCACGCCCCATAGCTAGCTCAAGAACACCGATATACAATCCACCAAAGCAGCAGTACGGTTTTACGCATCCTTGCGGCCCGAACCTGGATAAACAAACTGTGGGCTACCTGTTAGATCCGCTCTTCCCACGACCCCGTGCCCCGCTAACCGTAGTAGGGATTCTTGTGATCCCATAGGTGTCGCTCCTCAGCACCGACAGGATCACGCGGGCATCTTGAAATCGTTCTGATGGTTTTGTGACGAGAACATTGTTCTTGGTGCCTCCTGTCATTTAGGGGTTGTGGCAGTGTCCTGGGGAGTTGAGCTCCGAGGTGTTGTCGTCATAATTTTATCGTTGAGATTCTGGAATACTTGAGTTTCGCCAACATCGAAAATCTCTTTTATGGAGTTGTTGGTGAGATAACCTTGACGCCACCCAGTACTGGGGCGGGAGTTCGGGAGTATTGCCATAACTCGTATAACGGATGCTTTTCGAAGGTTGAGGTAAACGATTTCCGAAGGTTTCTTGGTTATGTGTTGAAGGATGGATACAGCTAGATGTAGGATTTGCTAGTTTTGGGTGAGATATTTTGCTTCCCCTGTATCCCCAACATCTGATTGCATAATCGGAGAATTTCGGGAGTTTATAAGTGGGAATTCAAGTAGCTCTTAGGATATCTTTCCTACAGATGCATGATATGAGATTGGGGTTCGACGTCTAGTGGTCCGCCTATCCACGGTTGGTTTTACAGTGGTCACGTTGTGTCTTAAAGAGTCCTTGGCTATGCTGACTCGGGGACGCTTCGTATGTCATGTGCACTGCCTTGTACATGATGGTGCTGTACGATCGAGCCCGTGTAGGCCCCACCACGAAAACTTCGGACGAAATCTCTATCATATGTTTGTTCCGGCTTATTCTGCAAGCCAATCCGTTGTTTTGTTTTCAGTTGTGGTATTTGAGTTGCTTCGAAGTCAAGTGTTGATTCCATACCTTTTCTAAGCGGTGTTCTCATATATCTATGTGAATGCTTATCTTCATGATAATCGAGATTGTCATGCCAATCCTTTTCACCGGCGTGTTTCTCTTCAAGTGGATCCGATCATCTCAACATCAGCAAGATCAATTATCATTTCTTCTCAACGGTGTTTGTTTCAGCCATCCCAAGTTGCCTTTGTTTTCCCCCCCCTCCCCCCCCTTTTTTTTTTGAGGACTCAGATTTCTAAATCAACTATCCATTTTATTCATGTGAAGCCTCTTCATCCTTTTCTTTCAAGTTTCGATCCGGTGATTTATCGTGCAGTTGCTAAGGAAGCTTCAAGTTCATCATTATTCGTTCTCTTTCTTCTCCGGTGGATTCAAGTCAAGCCTTGTCGATCATATCTTTTCCTCGTTGCAAATGTTGTCTCTTGCCGTTGCACCTCTTTATCATTCACTTCTCACTATTCATTTGTTCCCGAGTGTTGAAGATATCTCAGAAGATTCAAGTTTCCATTCTCAATTCGTTCAAGCTTTTGCGAGGATGTTACCTCATTCAAAGCCATTTAATTCAACCGGTGCAATCTCTATTTTCAAGTAATCATTTCAATGGTGTATCTTTTGAGTGGGCCCTAACCCACAGGTCTTTTCCCAGGATCTTACCTGACTCTTCTTATTTTCCCAGAGCTATCCTCAATTTCATTTCGAAGTTTGACGTAAGAATGAATTTTCATCAGTCAGATGTGTTTCTCCAAGATCTCTCAATTTCTTCTCATCATTGGCTCAATCTCTTCACTTTTGATTCTTCCGGAGCGTCTAAATAATTCATGGTGGTGTTTCTCCTCGTCATTCTCAACACTTGAAGACCAAAGAAGAGTTTTTCCTCCAAATCTTATCCGTTCTCCCAAAGATTCGTGGTTCTAGCTTATTGCCGTTCTCTCACCATTGTATCCGTTTGTCGGTATCCTTTTCACCCTTCCGGAGCAATTCAGGAGTCTTCTCAGTTTGATTATCCGGAGTCCATAAATTCAGGTTTATTCATTCTCAGTTGTCAGTTATCATTCTTCAATCATACCAGTGCATCATTCAAGTATTCTCTTATCACCTCATGATTTTTCGTTCTCATGTATCTAGATTGTCTCAAGTATCTTCGTTCATTTCACAATTCTTACCCGGTGATTCATCCCTTTATTTCGTTCATTTTCAATTCTTACGGTGGTTCTTCCAAGTTTCTTCTTCCTTCGTTTATCATATCTATGCATTCCTGCTTTCCAAATCCTACAGGTGGATCCATCAAGACCTTCTCAAGTTGACGCTATATCTATCTTAATTCTTTCTCCAAGAATAAGTAGTATGCCAAATCCGCTGCTTGTCATCAATTTAAATTGGTGAAGGATAAGCATAACATAATTCTTATTTTTTGTTCATCCAAGTGATTAATTCCTTATTCCGGAGGTTCATCAAAATTCTTGGTTTCAATAGCTCATCTTTCTTTTCCGGAGTTCCAAGCTCTCGCAATTATATCATCATGGAGACACATCTAAATCATTACAAGGTTTCACTTTTTGTTTTCAACTTCTCTTTCTTCTCGTTATCCTTTTTGTTACCGGAGTTCTTCATGAAGGTTCTACATGATGGTTTCATCAAGGATTTAATTCATTCTCGAAGTGTTCATCAAGATTCTTTTCAGAGGAGCTCAAGCATTCTCCATCTTGCAATCCGGAGTGCAATTCTTTCTATCGTATCATTGGAGGTGGTATTATGTCATTCTTGATAATTTGAGTTCATGTTTCGTGATTCACATGTTGTTAAGTATGAGGTATTTTAAATCCATCAATCTCATCATTGGAGTTATCTTGGGTTATTTTTCACCTAAAGTCTTCCCTCAGGATTGTTGCTATTTATGGTGCTTATATATGACCAAATTTCTTCATTTATCCTTCCGGCGATATAAGCTTCTCATCTCCTTGTTGATATCAATCCAATCTATCGTTTCCAGTAGTGGCAGAATGTCACCTCATAATTTGAGATGTATTCCATAAGACCACATCAAGCTTATTCTTTTCGTTGTTGGGTTTCCAATAACTCCCTTCGACCCTTCTCCTGAAGATGCCTTTTCAAGCTCTTTTGTGGCAAAAGTTGGCATTTTCTTCTCCATTCTCCTATTTCAATTATCTATCTTCTATTCTTTTGTTCCGGAGGCATTGTCATGTTGCTCTTTTCAACCCATCATCTCGTTTTGTCAAAGATCATGTTCTTTTCATGCCTATCCATTTAACCGGAGCGTTGTGTCCTCTGCTCAAGTTCTTTTCGCCTTATCAAGCCTTGCATCTCTTTTCAACCGGAGTGCTGTCTGAGATCTTTCTTACCCCTTGTTCCATTCATTTAATAGTTCCTGAGGCAGTATGTTGTGATTTCATCAAGTATCTTCTCATCTTACCAAGTTCTTATTCAACTCCTTTTTCTTTTCAATTGGAGTGCTGCCCGGAGTTGTTCTTCCTTGTTCCTCTTTTCTAATGGAGTGTTTTCAACTTCGTTCATCTTCATTGTATTGTTTTCTCGAAATGGCTTAACCTTTGCAAGGTTCTTTGGTTTCACTCATTTGTCAAAGAAGCAAACTTAGTTTTACCTCTTCTCTTTCTCTTCCGTTTTTCCCTCCGGTGCCATTCTAGATCTCGGGACGAGATCCTTTCGTAGTGGTGGAGCGTTGTAACGCCCCAAGACCGGAGCTTCAGATGCCTTCCAGGGTTTCCGGGTTTCGTCGTGAGAATTGTTTGGTTCGTTGCATCATGTCATCATGCCATCTTTTCTCAAAGCTAACTAAAACTCTCTAAATAAATTGCATGGATCTTCGGTCCATTTAAACCGAGGGAATTCACATGGTGATTCTCTTTATAACATATCCTCCCGTTATTAGGGAGCTATATTTAAAATTCCATTGTTTTGGAATCACCCGTGAACCCACTTGCATATTAAATCCCTTGGCCTTTTTCTTCTTCAAGTTTCGACTCTCTAGCCTTGCCAATAATTCTTTCACTATTTTCCGGAGCTCTAACAAAATCCCCAACATTTTTGGACCTATCGAATACCGACTTCCTTCTCACACTCATTTGAATTAATTCAAATGAGTTGGAATTCAAACTTCACACGTGTGCTCTTTCCTATTTTCTTGGAACAAGCTCATCTTTATGAGTCCGGGGAAATTAACCTCCCACGCAAATTCTATCCCTAACACTTCCTTTATTCTCCTTTTCTTCGGTATTTTTTCTGTTTTGGGAGATAAAAGGAGAAGATTTAGGGAGAGAGAGGGAGAGCCCAACCAGTCCGTTTGGGGTCTCCAGCAAGAAGCAGCAACTAGGCTGGCCTCTAAGGCCCAACCAGCCGCCGGCCTCCCTAGGCCAAGCTCCAGCGCTGGCCCAAGGCCCAGCCGCACCCACCAACCCTAGCGCTCCCTCAACCGATATCCCTCTCCCTCGATTCCTTCCCCTCGCGCCGCCAGAAACCCTTCGCCTCGATCCCATCTTGATCCTCTGCCCGATCCCCTGGATTCTCCCTCGCTTCCCTCCAGCGCCGCAGTCTCCTTCTCCATCGATCCCCTTTCCTCTCTTTGATCTCCCTCCGACGCTGCCGCACGCTCTCGACCAGAGGCACCTCGCCTCCTTCCTCGTATTATCAGTTTATGAATTGTGGGTTTATGATCAAGTCTATCTATGAATAATATTTGAATATTCTCTGAATTCTTTTATGTATGATTGGTTATCTTTGCAAGTCTCCTCGAATTATCAGTTTGGTTTGGCCTACTAGATTGATCTTTGTTGCAATGGGAGAAGTGCTTAGCTTTGGGTTCAATCTTGCGGTGTCCTTTCCCGGTGACAGTAAGCGCAGCAAGGCACGTATTGTATATTGTTGCCATCGAGGATAACAAGATGGGGTTTTCTTCATATTGCATGAGTCTGTCCCTCTACATCATGTCGTCTTACTTAAGGCGTTACTCTGTTTTTAACTTAATACTCTAGAAGCATGCTGTATAGCGGTCGATGAGTGGAGTAATAGTAGTAGATGCAGGCAGGAGTCGGTCTACTTGTCTCGGACGTGATGCCTATATACATGATCATGCCTAGATATTCTCATAATTATGCTCAATTCTGTCAATTGCTCAACATTAATTTGTTCACCCACCGTAGAATACTTATGCTCTCGAGAGAAGCCACTAGTGAAACCTATGGCCCCCGGGTCTATCTTCAACATATTGTTCTCCTACTACTTTGCTATTAACTTTGCCTTTATTTTACTTTGCATCTTTATCATAAAAATACCAAAAATATTATCTTTATCATATCTATCAGATCTCACTCTCGTAAGTGGCCTCATAGGGATGGACAACCCCTATTTGCGTTGGTTGCGAGGATTTATTTGTTTTGTGCAGGTACGAGGGACTTGCACGTAGCCTCCTACTGGATTGATACCTTGGTTCTCAAAAACTGAGGGAAATACTTACGCTACTTTGCTGCATCATCCCTTCCTCTTCGGGGAAAACCAAAGCAGTGCTCAAGAGGTAGCAAGAAGGATTTCTGGCACCGTTGCCGGGGAGGTCTTCGCAAAAGTCAACATACCAAGTACCCATCACATACCCTTATCTCCCGCATTACATTATTTGCCATTTGCCTCTTGTTTTCCTCTCCCCCCACTTCACCCTTGCCGTTTTATTCGCCCTCTCTCTCTATCCTCCCTCTCTTTCTCTATTTGCCTCTTTTTGCTCGTTTGCTTTTTGTTTGCTTGTGTGTTAGTTTGCTTGCTTGTCACGATGGCTCAAGATAGTACTAAATTGTGTGACCTCACCAATACCAACAACAATGATTTTATTAGCACTCCGATTGCTCCTCTTACCGATGCTGAATCTTGTGAGATTAATACTGCTTTGCTGAATCTTTTCATGAAAGATCCGTTTTCCGGCCTTCCTAGTGAAGATGTCGCTACCCATCTTAATAGCTTCGTTGATTTGTGTGACATGAAAAAGAAGAAAGATGTGGATAATTATATTGTTAAATTGAAGCTATTTCCTTTTTCGCTTAGAGGTCGTGCTAAAGCTTGTTTTTCGTCTTTGCCTAAAAATAGTATTGATTCATGGAACAAGTGCAAAGATGCTTTTATCTCTAAGTATTTTCCTCCCGCTAAGATTATCTCTCTTAGAAACGATATTATGAACTTTAAGAAACTTTATCATGAACATGTGGCACAAGCTTGGGAGAGAATGAAATTAATGATACGTAATTGCCCTACTCATGGTTTAAATTTGTGGATGATTGTTCAAAAAATTTATGCCGGATTGAATTTTTCTTCTAGAAATCTTTTAGATTCAGCCGCGGGAGGCACTTTTATGGAAATCACTTTAGGAGAAGCTACTAAACTCCTAGATAATATTATGGTTAATTATTCTCAATGGCACACTGAAAGATCTACTAATAAAAAGGTGCATGCGATAGAAGAAATTAATGTTTTGAGTGGAAAGATGGATGAACTTATGAAACTATTTGCTAATAAGAGTGTTTCTTCTGATCCTAATGATATGCCCTTGTCTACTTTGATTGAGAATAATAATGAATCTATGGATGTGAATTTTTTTGGTAGGAACAATTTTGGTAACAACGCGTGATACGTCTCCAACGTATCTATAATTTTTGATTGATCCATGCTATATTATCTACTGTTTTGGACTATATTGGGCTTTATTTTCCACTTTTATATTATTTTTGGGACTAACCTATTAACCGGAGGCCCAGCCCAGAATTGCTGTTTTTTTTGCCTATTTCAGTGTTTCGGATAAACGGAATATCAAACGGAGTCCAAACGGAATAAAATCTTCGGGAACGTGATTTTCTCATCGAACGTGATCCAGGAGACTTGGATCCTGCTCCAAGGAACAAAAGAGGCGGTCACGAGGGTGGGGGCGCACCCCCTGCCTCATGGGCCCCTCGTTGCTCCTCTGGCGTACTTCTTCCTCCTATATATACACACATATCCCAAAACGATCAGAACAGGAGCCAAAACCCTAATTCCACCGCCGCAACTTCCTGCATCCACGAGATCCCATCTTGGGGCCTGTTCCGGAGCTCCGCCGGAAGAGGGCCGTCATCACAGAGGGCTTCTACATCATCATAGCCTCTCCGATGAAGTGTGAGTAGTTTACCTCAGACCTTCAGGTCCATAGTTAGTAGCTAGATGGCTTCTTCTCTCTCTTTGAATCTCAATACAAAGTTCTCCCCCTGTCTTGTGGAGATCTATTCGACGTAATCTTCTTTTTGCGGTGTGTTTGTTGAGACCGATGAATTGTGGGTTTATGATCAAGTCTATCTATGAATAATATTTGAATCTTCTCTGAATTCTTTTATGTATGATTGGTTATCTTTGCAAGTCTCTTCGAATTATCCATTTGGTTTGGCCAACTAGATTGGTAGTTCTTGCCATGGGAGAAGTGCTTAGCTTTGGGTTCGATCTTGTGGTGTCCTTACCCAGTGACAGAAGGGGCAGCAAGGCACGTATTGTATCATTGCCATCGAGGATAACAAGATGGGGTTTATTTCATATTGCATGAATTTATCTCTCTACATCATGTCATCTTGCTTAAGGCGTTACTCTGTTTTTAACTTAATACTCTAGATGCATGCTGGATAGCGGTCGATGAGTGGAGTAATAGTAGTAGATGCAAAATCGTTTCGATCTACTTGTCACGGACGTGATGCCTATATACATGATCATGCCTAGATATTCTCATAACTATGCTCAATTTTGTCAATTGCTCAACAGTAATTTGTTCACCCACCATAGAATACTTATGCTCTTGAGAGAAGCCACTAGTGAAACCTATGGCCCCCGGGTCTATTCTCATCATATCAATCTCCATTAATTTAATATTGCTTTGCTTTTACTTTTTACTTTGCATCTTTATACCAAATATACCAAAAATATTATATCTATCAGATCTCACTCTCGTAAGTGACCGTGAAGGGCTTGACAACCCCTAATCGCGTTGGTTGCGAGTAGCTATCGCTTTGTGCAGGTACGAGGGACTTGAGCGTGGGCTCCTACTGGATTGATACCTTGGTTCTCAAAAAACTGAGGGAAATACTTACGCTACTCTGCTGCATCATCCCTTCCTCTTCGGGGAAAACCAACGCAAGCTCAAGACATAGCAAGAAGGATTTCTGGCGCCGTTGCCGGGGAGTCTACGCAAAAAGTCAACATACCAAGTACCCATCACAATCCCTATCTCTCGCATTACATTATTTTCCATTTGCCTCTCGTTTTCCTCTCCTCCCAATTCACCCTTGCCATTTTATTCGCCCTCTCTCTCTCTATCCTCCCTCTTTTTGCCCGCTTGCTTTTTGTTTGCTCGTATGGTTGGAATAGTCGTTTATTTATTACTAAACTGAGAACCTAAGATCTATGGATCCTCATCCGCTTGCTAATCTTTTTAAGAGATCCAGTTATGTTGAACCAATTGCTAGTGAGTTTTGTGCACTAGATTATCTTTATGAGGTTTTGCTTGAAATTCGTGAATCTGAAAAGTGTGATGAAGTACTTCATGAAGTGATTCACGATAGATCTTTGAATAAAAAGCATGATTCCAATGATGATAGTATACATTCTATTAATATAAATTGTGCTAATAATATGCAAAACCCTAAGCTTGGGGATGCTAGTTTTGCTATGTCCTCTACTTGTTGCAATGATCATGATTGGGGTGATTCTTCTTATGATCTTGAAAATTTATTTAAGCCCCATGATGAATATGAGATTTATTATAATGTTTGCAATAATACTGAAAGTGGGTTTGGAAGAATATCAACTTTAGATCCCACATATTTGGAGAATATTCAATCTTACGAAGTTTTTGATAAAAGTGTGTTTGGAAAGGTCATGACTTTAGTTAATGTTAATCCCACTATTTTGGAAGAGTGTCAACTTTACATGCATGTGGATCATGTTGAAAGTATTCTATGTGATAGCTATTTTGTTGAATTTTCTTATGATCCTACATGTAATTATTACGAGAGAGGAAAACATGGTGGTAGAAATTTTCATGTTACTAAATTACCTCTCGTTATGTTGAGATTGCTATTGTTTCTTTCTGCTTCCTTGCATATGCTAGTTTTTGCTTGCCTTGATAATTTGTTTGCCTATAAGTTGCCTATGCATAGGAAGTATGTTAGACTTAGATGTGTTTGTCACGTGTTTTATGATGCTCTCTTTTTGCTTCAATTCTTGTCTTTCATGTGAGCATCATTGAAATATTATGCCTAGCTATAAGGCTTTAAAGAAAAGCGCTTGTTGGGAGACAACCCAATATTTATCCTTGCTGTTATTTAATAAATAAATTATTTAGCCTCTGTTTTTGTTGTGTTTTTTGTGTTTAATTAGTGTTTGTGCCAAGTAGAACCGTTGGGAAGACTTGGGGAAAGTCTTGTTGAACTTGCTGCAAAAAACATAAACTTTAGCGCTCACGAGAACTGCTGTAATTTTTATTTGAAGCGTGCTATTTAGTTAATTCTTTTTGCCGACGATTCATAGATAAATTCCTAACGTCCATAAATTTATTTTAGAATTTTTTGGGTTCCAGATCTTGCGCTAGATACAGATTACTACAGACTGTTCTGTTTTTGACAGATTCTGTTTTTCGTGTGTTGTTTGCTTATTTTGATGAATCTATGGCTAGTAAAATAGTTTATAATCCATAGAGAAGTTGGAATACAGTAGTTTTAACACCAATATAAATAAATAATGAGTTCATTACAGTACCTTGAAGTGGTCTTTTGTTTTCTTTCGCTAACGGAGCTCACGAGTTTTCTATTTTGAGTTTTGTGTTGTGAAGTTTTCAAGTTTTGGGTGAATTCTTTTGATGGATCATGGAACAAGGAGTGGCAAGAGCCTAATCTTGGGGATGCCCATGGCACCCCCAAGATAATCCAAGGACACCAAGAAGTCAAAGCTTGGGGATGCCCTGGAAGGCGTCCCCTCTTTCGTCCACTTCCATCGGTAATTTACTTGGAACTATATTTTTATTCACCAACATGATATGTGTTTTGCTTGGAGCGTCATGTATTATTTGTGTCTTTGTGTCTTAGTATGCCACAATCATCCTTGCTGTACACACCTTTTGAAGAGCCATACATGAATTAAAATTTGATAAAATACTCTATGTGCTTCACTTATATCTTTTGAGCTAAGTAGTTTTGCTCTATGTGCTTCACTTATATCTTTTTAGCGTTATAATTTTGCTCTATGTGCTTCACTTAGATCTTTTAGAGCACGGTGGTGGATTCATTTTAAAGAAACTATTGATCTCTCATAATTCACTTAAATTATTTTGAGAGTCTCTTAATAGTATGTTAATTTGCTTAATAATAATATGCTTGGTATTCAAGATTTGTGAAGCTTTCTTTTGAGTGTGCTGAAAATTAAGAAAAGATTGAAGCATGATAATTGTTTTGAGATATGGAGGTGATAATATTAAAGTCATGCTAGTTGAGTAGTTGTGAATTTAAAGAATACTTGTGTTAAAGTTTGTGATTCCCGTAGCATGCACGTATGGTGAACCGTTATGTGATGAAGTCGGAGCATGATTTATTTATTGATTGTCTTCCTTATGAGTGGCGGTCGGGGACGAGCGATGGTCTTTTCCTACCAATCTATCCCCCTAGGAGCATGCGCATAATACTTTGCTTTGATAACTTCTAGATTTTTGCAATAAGTATATGAGTTCTTTATGACTAATGTTGAGTCCATGGATTATACGCACTCTCACCCTTCCACCTTTGCTAGCCTCTCTAATACCCCGCACCTTTCGCCGGTATCATACACCTACCATATACCTTCCTCAAAACAGCCACCATACCTACCTATTATGGAATTTCCATAGCCATTCCGAGATATATTGCCATGCAACTTTCCACCGTTCTGTTCATGACACATTTATCATTGTCATATTGCATATCCCGGTACACCGCCGGATGCATTCACATAGAGTCATATTTTGTTCTAAGTATCGAGCTGTAATTGTTGAGTTATAAGAAAAATAAAAGTGTGATGATCATCATTATTAGAGCATTGTCCCAGTGAGGAAAGAATGATGGAGACTATGATTCCCCCATAAGTCGGGATGAGACTCCAGACGAAAAAAAAGAGGCCATAAAAAAAGAGAAAAGGCCCAAGTCAAAAAAATGAGAGAAAAAGAGAGAAGGGACAATGTTACTATCCTTTTACCACACTTGTGCTTCAAAGTAGCACCATGATCTTCATAGTAGAGAGTCTCTCATGTTATCACTTTCATATACTAGTGGGAATTTTTCATTATAGAACTTGGCTTGTATATTCCAATGATGGGCTTCCTCAAAAATTGCCCTAGGTCTTCATGAGCAAGCAAGTTGGATGCACACCCACTTAGTTTCTTTTTGAGCTTTCATATACTTATAGCTCTAGTGCATCCGTTGCATGGCAATCCCTACTCACTCACATTGATATCTATTGATGGGCATCTCCATAGCCCGTTGATACGCCTAGTTGATGTGAGACCATCTTCTCCTTTTTGTCGTCTCCACAACCACCATTCTATTCCACCTATAGTGCTATATCCATGGATCACGCTCATGTATTGCGTGAAGATTGAAAAAGTTTTGAAAAAGTTAGAGTATGAAACAATTGCTTGGCTTGTCATCGGGGTTGTGCATGATTTAAATACTTTGTGTGGTGAAGATGGAGCATAGCCAGACTATATGATTTTGTAGGGATAACTTTCTTTGGCCATGTTATTTTGAGAAGACATAATTGCTTTATTAGTATGCTTGAAGTATTATTATTTTTTATGTCAATATAAACTTTTGTCTTGAATCTTTCTAATCTGAATATTCATACCACAATTAAGAAGATTTACATTGAAATTATGCCAAGTAGCACTCCGCATCAAAAATTCTCTTTTTATCATTTACCTACTCGAGGACGAGTAGGAATTAAGCTTCGGGATGCCTGATACGTCTCCAACGTATCTATAATTTTTGATTGCTCCATGCTATATTATCTACTGTTTTGGACTATATTGGGCTTTATTTTCCACTTTTATATTATTTTTGGGACTAACTTGTTAACCGGAGGCCCAGCCCAGAATTGCTGTTTTTTTGCCTATTTCAGTGTTTCGGATAAACGGAATATCAAACGGAGTCCAAACGGAATAAAATCTTCGGGAACGTGATTTTCTCACCGAACGTGATCCAGGAGACTTGGACCCTGCTCCAAGGAACAAAAGAGGCGGTCACGAGGGTGCCCCCCCCTAGGGCGCGCCCCCCTGCCTCGTGGGCCCCTCGTTGCTCCTCCGGTGTACTTCTTCCTCCTATATATACACATGTACCCCAAAACGATCAGAACAGGAGCCAAAAACCTAATTCCACCGCCGCAACTTTCTGTATCGTCGAGATCCCATCTTGGGGCCTGTTCCGGAGCTCTGCCGGAAGAGGGCCGTCATCACGGAGGGCTTCTACATCATCATAGCCTCTCCGATGAAGTGTGAGTAGTTTACCTCAAACCTTCGGGTCCATAGTTAGTAGCTAGATGGCTTCTTCTCTCTCTTTGAATCTCAATACAAAGTTCTCCCCCTGTCTTGTGGAGATCTATTCGATGTAATCTTCTTTTTGCGGGTGTGTTTGTTGAGACCGATGAATTGTGGGTTTATGATCAAGTCTATCTATGAATAATATTTGAATCTTCTCTGAATTCTTTTATGTATGATTGGTTATCTTTGCAAGTCTCTTCGAATTATCCGTTTGGTTTGGCCAACTAGATTGGTAGTTCTTGCCATGGGAGAAGTGCTTAGCTTTGGGTTCGATCTTGCGGTGTCCTTACCCAGTGACAGAAGGGGCAGCAAGGCACGTATTGTATCGTTGCCATAGAGGATAACAAGATGGGGTTTATTTCACATTGCATGAATTTATCTCTCTACATCATGTCATCTTGCTTAAGGCGTTACTCTGTTTTTAACTTAATACTCTAGATGCATGTTGGATAGCGGTCGATGAGTGGAGTAATAGTAGTAGATGCAGAATCGTTTCGATCTACTTGTCACGGACGTGATGCCTATATACATGATCATGCCTAGATATTCTCATAACTATGCTCAATTTTGTCAATTGCTCAACAGTAATTTGTTCACCCACCGTAGAATACTTATGCTCTTGAGAGAAGCCACTAGTGAAACCTATGGCCCCCGGGTCTATTCTCATCATATCAATCTCCATAACTTTAATCTTGCTTTGCTTTTACTTTTTACTTTGCATCTTTATACCAAAAATACCAAAAATATTATATCTATCATATCTCACTCTCGTAAGTGACCGCGAAGGGCTTGACAACCCCTAATTGTGTTGGTTGCGAGTAGCTATCGCTTTGTGCAGGTACGAGGGACTTGAGCATGGGCTCCTACTGGATTGATACCTTGGTTCTCAAAAAACTGAGGAAAATACTTACGCTACTCTGCTGCATCATCCCTTCCTCTTCGGGGAAAACCAACGCAAGCTCAAGACGTAGCAACGCGTATAGAGGAAATTTCAATCCTAGGCCTTATCCTAGTAATCCCTCTAATAATTATGGTAATTCCTACAACAATTCTTATGGAAATTATAATAATATGCCCTCTGATTTTGAATTTAATATTAAAGAATTTATTACTTCACAAAAGAATTTTAATGCTATGATTGAAGAAAAATTGCTTAAGATTGATGATTTGGCTAGGAACGTTGATAGAATTTCTCTTGATGTTGATTCTTTGAAACTTAGATCTATTCCACCTAAGCATGATATCAATGAGTCTCTCAAAGCCATGAGAATTTCCATTGATGAGTGCAAAGAAAGAACCGCTAGGATGCGTACTAAGAAAGATGCCTTTATAAAAGCGTGTTTTTCTAGTTCCTATGAAAATAATGGTGAAGATCTAAAAGTTATTGATGCGTCCCCTATTAAATCTTTGTTTTGCAATATGAATCTTGATAATGATGGGACTAAATATGATCCACCTTTACCTAGAAGGCGTTCTAGGAATTTGGAATTTGTTGATCTTGATGCTAAATTTGATAAAAGTGGGATCGAAGAAATTAAAACCCTAGATGTTTCTAAACCCACTATTATGGATTCCAAGGAATTTAACTATGAAAATTGCTCTTTGATTGATTGTATTTCCTTGTTGCAATCCGTGCTAAATTCTCCTCACGCTTATAGTCAAAATAAAGTGTTTACTAAACATATCGTTGATGCCTTGATGCAATCTTATGAAGAAAAACTTGAATTGGAAGTTTCTATCCCTAGAAAACTTTATGATGAGTGGGAACCAACTATTAAAATTAAACTTAAATATCATGAATGCTATGCTTTATGTGATTTGGGTGCTAGTGTTTCCACGATTCCAAAGACTTTGTGTGATTTGTTAGGTTTCCGTGATTTTTATGATTGCTCTCTAAACTTGCACCTTGCGGATTCCACTATTAAGAAACCTATGGGAAGAATTAATGATGTTCTTATTGTTGCAAATAGGAATTATGTGCCCATAGATTTTATTGTTCTTGACATAGATTGCAATCCTTCATGTCCTATTATTCTTGGTAGACCTTTCCTTAGAACGATTGGTGCAATTATTGATATGAAGGAAGGAAATATTAGATTCCAATTTCCATTAAGGAAAGGCATGGAGCACTTTCCTAGAAAGAATATTAAATTACCTTATGAATCTATTATGAGAGCCACTTATGGATTGCCTACCAAAGATGGCAATACCTATATCTATTCTTGCTTGTTATGCCTAGCTAGGGGCGTTAAACGATAGCGCTTGTTGGGAGGCAACACAATTTTATTTTTATTCCTTGCTTTTTGCTCCTGTTTAGTAATAAATAAATTATCTAGCCTCTGTTTTGGTTGTGTTTTTTGTGTTTAATTAGTGTTTGTGCCAAGTAGAACCATTGGGAAGACTTGGGGAAAGTCTTGTTGAACTTGCTGTAAAAAACAGAAACTTACGCGCTCACGAGAACTGCTGCCATTTTTATTTGGAGAGTGATATTTAGTTAATTCTTTTTTCATATGATTAATAGATAAATTCCTCACGTCCAGAAATTTATTTTAGAATTTTTGGGGTTCCAGATCTTGCGCTAGCTACAGATTACTACAGACTGTTCTGTTTTTGATAGATTCTGTTTTTCGTGTGTTGTTTGCTTATTTTGATGAATCTATGGCTAGTAAAAATAGTTTATAAACCATAGAGAAGTTGTAATACAGTAGTTATAACACCAATATAAATAAATAATGAGTTCACTACAGTACCTTGAAGTGGTCTTTTGTTTTCTTTCGCTAATGGAGCTCACGAGATTTTGTACTTTAAGTTTTGTTTTGTGAAGTTTTCAAGTTTTGGGTAAAGATTTGATGGATTATGGAACAAGGAGTGGCAAGAGCCTAAGCTTGGGGATGACCATGGCACCCCCAAGATAATCTAAGGACACCTAAAAGCCAAAACTTGGGGATGCCCCGGAAGGCATCCCCTCTTTCGTTTACTTCTATCGGTAACTTAACTTGGAGCTATATTTTTATTCGCCACATGATATGTGTTTTGCTTGGAGCGTCTTGTATTATTTGAGTCTTTATTTTTTAGTTTACCACAATCATCCTTGCTGTACACACCTTTTTAGAGAGCCATACATAATTTGGAATTTGTTAGAATACTCTATGTGCTTCGCTTATATCTTTTGAGTTATATAATTTTCCTCTAGTACTTCACTTATATCTTTTAGAGAACGGTGGTGGATTTGTTTTATAGAAACTATTGATCTCTCATGATTAACTTAGATTATTTTGAGAGTCTTAATAGCATGGTAATTTGCTTAAAATCCTAATATGCTTGGTATACAAGATTAATAGTAAAACTTTCTTATGAGTGTGTTGAATACTATGATAAGTTTGATACTTGATAATTGTTTTGAGATATGAAGATGGTGACATTAAAGCTGTGCTAGTTGATTAGTTGTGAATTTGAGAAATACTTGTGTTGAGGTTTGTGATACCCGTAGCATGCACGTATGGTGAACCATTGTGTGATGAAGTCGGAGCATGTTTTATTTTTTGATTGTCTTCCTTATGAGTGGCGGTCGGTGACGAGCGATGGTCTTTTCCTACCAATCTATCCCCCTAGGAGCATGCGGGTAATACTTTGCTTTTATAACTTGTAGATTTTTGCAATAAGTATATGAGTTCTTTATGACTAATGTTGAGTCCATGGATTATATGCACTCTCACCCTTCCACCTTTGCTAGCCTCTCTACTCGTCGGTATCTTACACCCACCATATACCTTCCTCAAAACAGCCACCATGCCTACCTATTATGGCATTTCCATAGCCATGCCGAGATATATTTCCATGCAACTTTCCACCGTTCCGTTTATTATTACACACTCCATCATTGTCATATTGCTTAGCATGATCATGTAGTTGACATCGTATTTGTGGCAAAGCCACAGTTCATAATTCTTTCATACATGTCACTCTTGATTCATTGCATATCCCGGTACACCACCGGAGGTATTCATATAGAGTCATATTTTGTTCTAAGTATCGAGCTATAATTGTTGATTTGTAAGAAAAATAAAAGTGTGGTGATCATTATTATTAGAGCATTGTCCCAGTGAGGAAAGGATGATGGAGACTATGATTCCCACACAAGTCGGGATGAGACTCCAGACGAAAAAAAGAGGCCAAAAAAAGGAGAAAAGGCCCAAATAAAAAAATGAGAGAAAAAGAGAGAAGGGACAATGTTACTATCCTTTTACCACACTTGTGCTTCAAAGTAGCACCATGATCATCATAGTAGAGTCTATCATGTTATCACTTTCATATACTAGTGGGAATTTTTCATTATAGAACTTGGCTTGTATATTCCAATGATGGGCTTCCTCAAAATGCCCTAGGTCTTCATGAGCAAGCAAATTGGATGCACACCCACTTAGTTTCTTTTTGAGCTTTCATATACTTATAGCTCTAGTGCATCTGTTCCATGGCAATCCCTACTCACTCACATTGATATCTATTGATGGACATCTCCATGGCCCGTTGATACACCTAGTTGATGTGAGACTATCTTCGCCCTTTTTGTCTTCTCCACAACTACCACTCTATTCCACCTATAGTGCTATGTCCATGGCTCACGCTCATGTATTGCGTGAAAATTGAAAAAAATTTGAGAATGTCAAAAGTATGAAACAATTGCTTGGCTTGTCATCGGGGTTGTGCATGATTTAAATATTTTGTGTGGTGAAGATGGAGCATAGCCAGACTATATGATTTTCTAGGGATAACTTTCTTTAGCCATGTTATTTTGAGAAGACATAATTTCTTAGTTAGTATGCTTGAAGTATTATTGTTTTTTATGTCAATATGAACTTTTGTCTTGAATCTTTCGGATCTGAATATTCATACCACAATTAAGAAGAATTACATTAAAATTATGCCAAGTAGCACTCCACATCAAAAATACTGTTTTTATCATTTACCTACTTGAGGGCGAGCAGGAATTAAGCTTGGGGATGCTTGATACGTCTCCAACATATCTATAATTTTTGATTGCTCCATGCTATATATTATCTACTGTTTTAAACATTATTGGGCTTTATTATCCACTTTTATATTATTTTTGGGACTAACTTATTAACCGGAGGCCCAGCCCAGAATTGCTATTTTTTGCCTGTTTTAGGGTTTCGAAGAAAAGGAATATCAAACGGAGTCCAAACGGAATGAAACCTTCGGGAACGTGATTTTCTCATCGAATACAACTCAGGAGACTTGGACCCTATGCCAAGGCACGTAACAGGAGGCCACGAGGTAGGGGGCGCGCCCTACCCTACCAAGCGTGCCTCCCACCCTCGTGGGCCCCCTGTTGCTCCACCGACGTACTTCTTCCTCTTATATATATCCACGTACCCCCAAACGATCAGAACAGGAGCCAAAACCCTAATTCCACCGTCATAACTTTCTGTATCCATGAGATCCCATCTCGGGGCCTATTCCGGAGCTCTGCCGGAGGGGGCATCGATCATGGAGGGCTTCTACATCAACACCATAGCCTCTCCGATGAAGTGTGAGTAGTTTATTTCAGACCTACGGGTCCATAGTTAGTAGGTAGATGGCTTCTTCTCTCTTTTTGGATCTCAATACAATGTTCTCCCCCTCTCTTGTGGAGATCTATTTGATGTAATCTTCTTTTTGCGGTGTGTTTGTTGAGACCGATGAATTGTGGGTTTATGATCAAGTCTATCTATGAATAATATTTGAATCTTCTCTGAATTCTTTTATGTATGATTGGTTATCTTTGCAAGTCTCTTCGAATTATCAGTTTGGTTTGGCCTACTAGATTGATCTTTCTTGCAATGGGAGAAGTGCTTAGCTTTGGGTTCAATCTTGCGGTGTCCTTTCCCAGTGACAGTAAGGGCAGCAAGGCACGTATTGTATTGTTGCCATCGAGGATAACAAGATGGGGTTTTCTTCATATTGCATGAGTCTGTCCCTCTACATCATGTCATCTTGCTTAAGGCGTTACTCTGTTTTTAACTTAATACTCTAGATGCATGCTGGATAGCGGTCGATGAGTGGAGTAATAGTAGTAGATGCAGGCAGGAGTCGATCTACTTGTCTCGGACATGATGCCTATATACATGATCATGCCTAGATATTCTCATAATTATGCTCAATTCTGTCAATTGCTCAACAGTAATTTGTTCACCCATCGTAGATTACTTATGCTCTCGAGAGAAGACACTAGTGAAACCTATGGCCCCCGGGTCTATCTTCATCATATTGTTCTCCTACTACTTTGCTATTTACTTTGCCTTTATTTTACTTTGCATCGTTATCATAAAAATACCAAAAATATTATCTTTATCATATCTATCAGATCTCACTCTCGTAAGTGGCCTCATAGGGATTGACAACCCCTATTTGCGTTGGTTGCGGGGATTTATTTGTTTTGTGCAGGTACGAGGGACTTGCGCGTAGCTTCCTACTGGATTGATACCTTGGTTCTCAAAAACTGAGGGAAATACTTACGCTACTTTGCTGCATTATCCCTTCCTCTTCAGGGAAAACCAACGCAGTGCTCAAGAGGTAGGAGCATTGCAACCTCAAACTTTAAGAAATGACAACTTAGGTTTCTTGCCAAACCATAGTTCATACCGTGTCGTCTCAACGGATTTAGATGGTGCCCGATTTAACGTGAATGTAGCTGTCTCTAATGCATAACCCCAAAACAATAGTGGTAAATTGGTAAGAGACGTCATAGATCGCACCATATCTAATAAAGTACGGTTACGACGTTCGGACACACCATTACACTGTGGTGTTCCAGGTGGTGTGAGTAGTGAAACTATTTCACATTGTTTTAACTGAAGGCCAAACTCGTAACTCAAATATTTTACTTCTGCGATCATATCGCAGAAACTTTTATTTTTGTGACGATGATTCTCCACTTCACTCTGGAATTCTTTGAACTTTTCAAATGTTTCAGACTTGTGTTTCATCAAGTAGATATACTCATATCTGCTCAAATCATCTGTGAAGATCAGAAAATAATGATACCTGCTGCGAGCCTCAACATTCATCGGACCACATACATCGGTAAGTATGATTTCCAACAAATCTGTTGCTCGCTCCATTGTTCCGGAGAACGGAGTCTTAGTCATCTTGCCCATGAGGCATGGTTCGCAAGCATCAACTGATTCATAATCAAGTGATTCCAAAAGCCCATCAGCATGGATTTTCTTCATGCGCTTTACACCAATATAACCTAAACGGTAGTGCCACAAATAAGTTGCACTATCATTATTAACTTTGCATCTTTTGGCTTCAATATTATGAAAACGTATATCACCATGATCGAGATCCAACAAATCATTTTCATTGGGTGTATGACCATAGAAGGTTTTATTCATGTAAACAGAACAACAATTATTCTCTAACTTACATGAATAACTGTGTTGCAATAAACATGATCCAATCATATTCATGCTCAACGCAAACACTAAATAACATTTATTTTAGGTTTAACACTAATCCCGAAAGTATAGGGAGTGTGCCATGATGATCATATCAATCTTGGAACCATTTCCAATACACATCGTCACTTCACCCTTAACTAGTCTATTTTCATTCTGCAACTCCCGTTTCGAGTTACTATTCTTAGCAACTGAACTAGTATCAAATACTGAGGGGTTGCTATAAACACTAGTAAAGTACACATCAATAACATGTATATCAAATATACCTATGTTCACTTTGCCATCCTTCTTATCCGCCAATTACTTGGGGTAGTTCCGCTTCCAGTGACCAGTCCCTTTGTAGTAGAAGCACTCAGTTTCAGGCTTAGGTCCAGACTTGGGTTTTTTCACTTGAGCAGCAACTTGCTTGCCGTTCTTCTTGAAGTTCCCCTTTATTCCCTTTGTCCCTTTACTTGAAACTAGTGGTTTTGTTTACCATCAACACTTGATGCTTTTCTTGATTTCTACCTTCGTCGATTTCAACATCACGAAGAGCTTGGGAATCATTTCCGTTATCCCTTGCATATTATAGTTCATCACGAAGTTCTACTAACTTGGTGATGGTGACTAGAGAATTTTGTCAATCACTATTTTATCTGGAAGATTAAGTCCCACTTGATTCAAGAGATTGTAGTACCCAGACAATCTGAGCACATGCTCACTGCTTGAGCTATTCTCCTCCATCTTTTAGCTATAGAATTTGTTGGAGACTTCATATCTCTCAACTCGGTTATTTGCTTGAAATATTAACTTCAACTCTTGGAACATCTCATATGGTACATGACGTTAATACAATTCTAGCATGAATAATAAATATTTATCATGATATAAGGAAATAAATAATAACTTTATTATTGCCTCTAGGGCATATTTCCTTCAGACAACCACGTCCGGCATCATCTTGGTCGATCTTCACTCCGCGCCATCGAGTCCATGGAGTTCATCGGAACCACCGAATCCACCTCCGGCGCTTGTTCCAACTCCCGCACCGAAATCATCGACATTGGTTCCAACTTCCAAGCCCCGCTGAGAAAACCTCTCCAGTACTGTAACACGCACTAGCCGACGCAACCATTCTCCTCTTCAAGATTTCTCTTCTTGCCATATCATGCCATTCTTTGGTGGGGTCGTCCATGTCATTGTGGTTCATTGTCATGATCTTATTCTCTTCGGAGAGCAACTTGGGACATGGCTTTGTTTTCAGCGGCACGTGCTCTTCTCTCCTCAATGGCCGCTTTGCGCAACCCCTCTTCCTTGAGCAACTGCCATTTTTCTTGCTTCTCCCTAGCCTTCTTCTCGGCCAACTCTTTCTTGATCTCCAATGACTTCAATAACATCAACTCATTTGATTGCACCATGACATCAATCTTCTCCCTCAAACTCGACGCTTCGTGCTCTCTCTTCATCTTCTCCTTAGTCTTCTTATCGCCATCGGGCTTGTTCAAGTTTCTTGGGCCATCATCATCCTCATCTTCATCCAGGTTTGTAAGTGAACCTCTCTTCGGTGGGGATTCTTTGTCAATCAACTTCCACTTCTCACACTCTTTGAGCAAGTCCCAACAATGCTCTAGTTTGAAGAATTTGCCTTCCGAAGCTTCCATGTCTTTGTATCTATGTTGGGCAATTTTGTCCTACACAATTTGAATGAAGTCAAATGATGCAATCGTTTCATATGATGCAATATGATGTGCACAATTAGAACAAAGTCAACACAAACTCACATAGTCGGATTCCATAGTTCCACTTGGAGGTGCATTGCGTACTTGCTCCAAGCAAGCAGCCCAACGACTGCAAATTGGCTTGATCACATCCCAACGCCCTTGAAGCGACCGAAAGGTGCATGGAGTCCTATTGGGATACTTTGCCATCATGCGGAGGTATTGATCTTCGATCTTTTGCCAATACCTCCTGGCGGTTTGAGAAGTTCCCATGCAAGCATCAAGAGACACCGCACTCCATGCCCTGATCAAGATTTGATCTTCCAACATAGTGTAGTTCTTCGATCTTTGGCTTTTTCCACTTTTTGTTTGCGATTGCTCATACGCCCCCTCATCGATCTCCTCCATTTCTTCCTCACCACCATGATCATCCACGATGCCCTCCATTTCATTGTAATCGAATGCGGCGAACGGGGCTTGATCAATGTCAACGGTGTTGGTGTCCAACAAGCTCACAAACTCGGCAGTTGCATTGTTCGAACCACCGCTATAGTGAACGACAACAAGTCACGAGCTACCACAAATGGCAAAAAGCAAAGGAAATTGCCATGACCGGAGATGCATACCTTCCGGCCATTTCGCCAAACACCTTGCCTGCGGTGGGAGCAGCACCGTTGAGCAGCATCGCCGGGGAACCTCTTTCCGGGGCGGAGGGAATGGATGAAGGAGTCGTCTTCTTTGTAGCCGGGATCCTCTTCCTATTTACGCCGGAGGCCTTGGCGACCTTCTCTGCCGCCGGCCGGGATCATGCAGTGGCATTGGCGCCCGGAGCGCGGGCCTTCACGGCGGGGGCAGCCGGATTCCCGCCCTGCACGACCACGTTACCCTGCCGCTTGCGGGCAGGCGCAGTGGTACCTTGGGAGACAGCGGGGCCAACATGGCCGGCGACGAGATCCGCCCGAGGGGATTGAGCGTGCGCGGCCTCGACGGTGACGGGGGACAACAGGGAGTCATCCATGGCGGCGAAGGATTGCCGGGGAAGATGCACCGAAGCGGGAGGTGGCGGGGCAACGGGGGGAGCGGGAACGGCCGCGCGGAAATGTCCCTCCCGCCAAATCTCGCTACGGATAGGGGCTGAACTCGAGTCGTCCTCCCACCCCATGAATCTAGAGGTCGGGGGAGATCTTTTGTCGGGCCCTGCAAAAAAATTATGGGTCGGCCGCGAATGCGGTGTTTGATCGGGCAGATTTTCCCGCCCCGACCCGTATTTTAACGGTTATTTTGCGGGTCGGGGCGGGATGTGGAGTCTGCTAGATATGCTCTTAGTATGCCCACGTGACCATCGTCCCCGTAACATCCGACGCTTGACGGAGACCCGAGATCCATAGCAAATCCTCCAAAAAGTCACCGACCACCGTTCATCGACCGTTGGTGGTTTTAAATCAGATGTATATACACACATGTTTTAGTGTGTTTATTCACTTATTTCAGTTTGTATGTAGTCCTAGCAATAGGCGACTAGTGCGGTGTCACTAGGCCGGCGACCCATGGCAACCTTCCTTGGCCTCTTCCCTCACAGCTCGGCGGTAGCAGGGTCTCCCCTTTTTGATGTGTAGCGACGATGCTGGTGTTAGAGCTGTTAGATGTTCTTGTGGCATGCACAAACACCAACGATGAGAGGGCGGCGTGGAAGTTAATGAAAACATGTTAGCTGCATCCACCAAGATGGTCGTTGGCAACAGAACATCCGGCCTCTTCTTTGAGGGCCAGTGACTCTGTATAAATTACGCACCAAGCGGGACACACTCGTGGACATCTGCTAGACCACTGACATTAGGGTGACCCTCACACCGCTAGCCCTATGGTAATACATCTGGGTGAGGGTGCATCATGTGTAGCTCATGATAGTGCCGGCCGTGGTGGTTTGGCATTGGATCGCTAACGCTCAATACTTCGGCAAATTTTGGTACGTCACCCTTTTCCTGGGCGCGTTGTTTCAAGATCTTGGACAGCTGAGAGTCTCGCTACAAGAGGCCTGCAACGCCACCGTAAGTGTGCGCCTGGTTTGTAACCAATCAAAGGAGACCATGACCTGCCTCCTCACTGGTTGCTCTTCTCCCATGCCACGTGGGCGTGGCGCGAGCTCGTATCTTAGATTCGATTCACCATTGCCATTCTGGTTGCTAGTGAGGACTTGGTAGATTGGTGGTAGCGGAGCACCTAGTTCACCCGGCCACAATGTACAAGGGGGCACCTCCTTGGCGATCATGCTCGCGCCTATGTTGTATTCGAAAGCATTGCAATCAAGTTTGAGGCTCGACTACTGGCAAGGGTAGGGGCGATGGGTCTTGCCTCGATCCTCCCAGTGGTTTCCGTTGTGAAGCTGTGCAACGTTGTACTTGGGGTGTTTGCCCGTCTAGGTTTGTGATGTACTACTTCTGTTCTTGTTTACTCTGCATATTATGTTCATCTAAAGCCAAACTTTATAAACACTTATCAAGTTTGTAGGAATATATATTAATATATACATCACCAAATCAATATCATTAGACTCAACATTGAATATATTTTCACATCATATAGATTTGTTATGGTAAATGTTCATATCAACTTCAGCCAAAGCTAATATGTGGGGTAAATAAAAACAAAGGGAGTACTACCCTTTATCTTATGTATCAATGCATCGAAATGCAAACCTTTATGTTTTCTCGGAAAAGTTGAAAAAGGGATAGTAAGAAGAACAACGCGATGATCACTAGTTTTTTTTTTCATATGATCCAAAAAATGGGTTGGGTTCCACTATCATAGAGGTAACAGAACAGAAACAAAAAAAAGCATCCTTCTGCAACAACAACGCAAACACGTGTACCGCTAACAGCAAAAGAGTAAAAGTCTAGTGCTAAAAGGCTAACTGAAGCAATATTACACGGAAATTCCAGGGCCACGTAAGTGCGGGGCACATACCTGGCAAGCCCTGCCGCCCGCTCGATTTGCCTCGCGATTCGTGAAGTAATTGAATCCCGCACGAGGGTGTGATAAAAAAGAAAATTCCTGAAAAAGCTTTAAGTTTCAACGATGAAATTTACGGTTAAATGCAAAGTTTCAACAAGTTTCAGACATATAATTTTAAGCATTTTTTTGTAGGTAATAGACACAAAATAATTGATTTTTATGGGTCACTCATACTAAGTTTCAACATTTTAAACTTAACATTTTTTTGAAGTCATCAAAATACATTCAAAATGGATCTTGTTTCAAAGCGTTGGTCACGAAAAACACGAATAAAAAAAGAACTTTATTTGGATTTTTCGTTTAAAATATACAAAACTTTAAAATCGGAAGGCAAAATAAAAAACTGGTGGAAGGGACCTAAGTGCCCCCGCACTTGCATGTCGCAAATCGACATTACAATATTAGTACATGGGAAGGACCACATCCCCAATCGGCCGAAAACACACACACTACCATATGTTTTCAAAAATGCCCATGGTGAGCAAGGTGAACCGGTTCAAGACCAATAGACGACCACTGTGAGTGGCAACCAAGGACGGTGAGTCATGCCAGTATGCTCCACACACAAATGGACAAAAGACAAAGCCGTACTTGCCCCCCCCCCCCCTCCCCCCACCCCACCCCCAAAAGTAACTTCAATGGCCGTAGACTGGACACGCCACCAGCATCTCGTTCCAAATCCGGGACGTGATACTTTGCCCGGTGTTGTGCCGTACTTTGAACATCAGCGTCGGTGCTCACTGAACCTGCCGACGATCATCAAAACTACCCACACGTGGGAAAAACAACGAGAGGAGGGTCGTTCGCGGGGATGAGCCGCTCGCTCTCCGCTCGCGTCCCTCTCACACAAAACTACACGGCGAGTCCGGAAGCAGGCCTGCTATGATGTGGGCGGCAAGCCTCGCCCGGATCTCCTCCTTGATCAGGAAGTGGCGCTTAGGCGTTGGCATAGCATAGGTGGTCTTCTTCTGCCGGGCCATCTCAGATGGCGAGGGAAGAAGAAGGCGGAGACGGAGAGAAATGTGCTCGGGCTGGCGGCACGAAGAAGGTGGAAAAGGTTGTGGCTAGGGTTGGGACCGTCGGATGGCTTAAATAGCCGGATTTTGGCCTCGAGCGGCGGGCCAGATCGGCGCCATGGCAGCGTTCACACCCTCACCAAAGGAGACGCCTGGAGGACTGTTGGGTTTTCGGAAAATTCTGTGTGAGGCAGGCCATCAGTCTGACATGACGGATGCGCCCGGTCGTGCTCGGGCTTATCCATATCTGTCTCATATTTGGCCTGCATATGAGGGGTACCAGTCAATCCGGGCGTCTAAGGCGCCCATTTGGGTCGGTTGTTTTTTTCAACCGACCACTGATCGGGCCGTCCGTCCGTACGTACGAGGAGGTTTAGGGTGCCCGGTTGTAATGCTCTAAGTTGGGTGGTTAACATGTGAGACCAATCTGACAATTGGTTACTATCATCCCACTTGACAATTGGAAAACACAAAGTCGGGGAGATATAAATGCTCCATTTCAAATTCTCGATAGTACGAAGTACGAACGGTCTCTTTCGGTGGAGGTTTCACCGGGCATGTACGTCCGCAATACGACAAATGGACAAGCCGCGGATGAGACCTCTGGGGCGTGGACCAAATCGGGGGAGGGTGTGATGTTGTTGTCGTCCAGAGAAAGCACCATTCGAGATTTGCCAGGAATTCAAGGTCAAAAATCCACGGAGCTGTTGCTGATGCTGCCTGTGTTCTGAAGTACTATTACTTGAGTATCTAACACAGTTTTCAAACTTTTGATATGAACCGAGATGACTCACTTTGCCCTCAACAAAAACAGAAGGAAAAAGTTGATACTTTTACTACCTAGCAAAAATTATTACCAGTATTGCGAAGCGAGATTGGACAACAGGCAGAGTGGCAGCGGGTCATTTATGAAACACTCCCTCCGTTATTTACTCTGCCTATTTGTTTTGACCTAAATCAAATTTATGATATTTATGAGAAAAATATTAACATCTACAATACCAAATGAATACGATTAGATTCATAATCTATTTTCACATCATACATATTCTTTATTGTAAATGTTTATATTCTTCTTTTATCAAACTTTCTAAGTTTAACTTAGGATAAGACAAATGTGCAGAGTAAATAAAAATAAAGAAACAATAATGGACATAAGAAGAAACAAAGCTATACTCGTTTGTCCTCATTGTTTGTTTCTAAGTTGGTTTCCTGCCTCACGCTGGCACCGCCGCCGGTCTGCCTCGTCTCCTTTGGTCCTTGGACCATGGAGGCGCGGTGGATCCCCGCCCTTACCGGCGGGAGGGCTCCGTTTTTAGGTATTTTTCTGAGTTTTGTTAGGCTTTGTGCCATGATCAAGAAAATGAGGTGGCAGAGGCTTCTTGAAGATGAAATAAAGTTCTTCCCGCCTAGCTCCCGTCCCGGTGATGCTTCAAGCGTCGAAGGAGGGCGTGTGGAGGTATGTCTCCGACAGATCTCGTGAGATCCAGTCGGTGTTTGTCTTTGGTGGATCCTTCTGGATCCGGTCTTCGTTCTTCTACGTCTATGTCTGCAGGTTGGATTATTTCGATCTATGCTTCTCTTCATCGGCGGCGGTTGTTGTTCTGTTGTGCTGGTCCTATGGGGCCTTAGCACGACGACTTCCGGATTGTCTACTACAACAATGTTTGCCCGGCTCCGACGAGGGAGGGGCGATGACGGCGGCGCGCCTTCGGCTCAATCCAGTGCTTGTAGTCGTCGCTAGGTAGTTTACAGACCTAGATATAAATTTTACTTCTAGTGTTTTTTGTACTACCTTGACAGTTGATGAATAGATCAAAAGTTTTCTCGCAAAGAAGAAGAAGAAACAAAGTTGCAAGTTGATAGGCCAAAGATGGACTATATGTCAGCATCCGAAGTGACCGAAAATCTATCTCTGCACCCGAGCTCATCTGCACCCGTTCTGACGAAAAAATCAAAACAAATACTAGAAAAATTCAAAAAATTCCAATTTTTTCTGTTTGGTAGACAATCTGATGAGTGAGGTCCGCTCCAATTTTCATATCATTTGGACATCTGAGGAGCTCTCAGTAAAAAAGACAAATTGGGGGTCTATAAAAATGTTTACTGTTCATGTACTGTTTTTGTCCGATTTGTGTTTTTTGCTGAGAGCTCCTTAGATGTCCAAATGACGTGAAATTTGGAGTAGGCCTCACGCATGAAATTGTCTACCACACAAAAATTTGGAAGTTTTTGAATTTGTTTTGATTTTTTTACGAATTTTTTCCTAACTGGGTGCAGATGAGCCTGGGCACCGAAACGCCCTACTCAAGTGACCCACTACTGAAAACCAAGCAAAACCATGACTAATGGTGGAAAACGGTTTATGCACCCATGCTGAAGAAGGTGATGGATTCGCTTGGGATGAATAAAGTAGTTTTCAGGCCCGAAACAACCTGGTAGTAGGTGATATATTATATGATCTTTGTATTTATGCCATAGGATCCATAATACTCATATCGCAACCTTCCTCGGCTTCTCCCTTCGCCGCTAACGACGAACGCTATCAGGTAAAACCCACCCGTCGTCGTAGTGCATGGTCCTCCTTTTTCCAGGTGCAACGGTGGTGCGGCTAGCGAAGCGGAGGCTACGCTGACCATTGCGGTCGACGATGCATCTGGTGGTGAAAGTTGCTAGGTGTTGATGCAGCGCACAACCACCAGTGAGAAGAGCGGGTGGTGCAATAAGTACCGGAAGCAGCGCCATGCTGTCTTCTCTTCTGATGAATCCTCCTTTCATGAAAATTCATGTCAGAAGCCGGAGAAAACTACATCTACAGTAACTGAACTTGACTCTAGGGTTCACTGTGGTCACTGTATTCACGAAATCGCAAGTTACGGTCACCGCGCTCGCTGAACCGGGTCACTATAAGTATACGGTAACCCATACCGTTTCGGCTCGTATCGTCCCGATTTGACCAGAAACCCGCTTTGACTCGCCAGCTATTTTGCATCCCCCCCCCCTGTTCGGTCGAGACGCTTCACCTTTTCATCGACGCCTCCGAGGCAGAGGAGAAGAGAAAGGAAAGGGGAAGCGATCGTGGTGCTGATCGGCTAGGGTTTCGTCGCTGCCGGCGGAGGCATCCACCGATGGAGCGACGACGGCCAGAGGGTTCGTCGACGACTTGAACCATGGCGCCTCGTCGCCGAGCAGAAGGAGACCCACCACCTGTGTATGGTAAGCCCCTGTTTTCTCCCTGAACCTCTGTAAAAAAACCCCCTTTTCTCTCTGAATCTAATCGATTTGAGGTCGATTAGGTGGTTGCACGCTCTTATTTTGCCTTCAGATTTTGATGTTACTGCTAGGGTTTCCGTTCTGCTATGGATTTTAGGCAGTTGATCTAGGGTTTTATGTAAATCTGTAGATGAAATTGATTACTTATCAAACTTCAGTCTTTGCATCAATTTTGGTGGTTATTTCCTTGGAGTTGGTAAAAATCGTGCATATGTCAATGGAGAAAACATGTGGTATGATTATGTGGAGGGGGATACACTTACTGTCGAGAAGTTAGAAGATCTGGTAGAAGAATTGGGCTATGAAGTGAAGGGGAGATTGCAAATGTATTACTGCATGCCTGGTAAACCAATGACTGAAGGTGGTCTTGTGAAGATAACTTGCAATGACAAATGTCTTAACATGAGGGCACATGTAACATTTGGGCACAAGTTTTTGCAAATGTATCTTGATCATGATGAGAGTTTCAGGCAGTTTGACTGGGATGATGTGATAGAGTTTCCCGTAGCAGACCTGCCTACTGTTGTTAGTCCTATCAAACCAATTCAGATCATTAAGGAGGAAGCACTAGAGAAGCATAAGCAGAAGATTCAGCAGGATTTATTGGACAGGAAAATTAAGGAGGAAGCAGTGGAAAAAATGCTGTGTAAGTTTGTCACTCATGTCACCATTGCAGATGATGCAGACCTAGCAGAAGAAGAAGCTGCAGAACAAGCTGCAGAAGAAGCACTTGTAGAGCAAGCAACAAAAGGAACAAATTCTGTAGAAGAAGCAGTTGCAGAGCAAGCAGTACAGCAGAATTATGCACAAGAAGTTGCAGAAGAAGCAGTTGCAGAGCAAGCAGCAGAAGAAGAAGCTGTAAATGAGGAGGAAGATGTGGAGCAGGGTGAAGAGGATGGCTCCGTTGCATATGACAGTCAAGGGTCAGTTTCTGATGTTGAAGTAAATGGAAGTGAACAAGGATCAGACTATGCTGATGAGATTGTAGATAGTGATTATAATGTCAGTGATGTAGATGATGATCTTAAAGATGAGACAGTGGAGGAGCCTACTGATGTTCATATTAGAGCAAATCCAGACCCTGTACAAGGATCCGATGAAGAAGACCTTGAGCTCCCAAATTCTGATGATGAAGCAGGTGCAAAGTACAAATTTAAAAGATTTAAGAAGGAAGATTTGCATGATCCACAATTCAAAATTGGACAAGTTTTCCAGTCACCAGAAATGTTTAGAAAAGCAGTGAGAGAATATGCTTGCAAACATAGATTTGACATCAAATTGCCAGTAAATGACAGGAAAAGAATTTCAGCAAAATGTCAGTCCCACTGCCCCTGGAACATTTGGTGTAGTTATGATAGCAGAACAAACTGCATGGTCATCAAGAGTTACAATGATGAACACAAATGTTCTAAGAAGTGTAAAGTA
This sequence comes from Triticum urartu, assembly GCF_003073215.2. Lineage (NCBI taxonomy): Eukaryota > Viridiplantae > Streptophyta > Magnoliopsida > Poales > Poaceae > Triticum > Triticum urartu. The sequence goes on along the minus strand of NC_053023.1, from coordinate 63,262,751 downwards.
AAGGCATTTACTGCTAGATATCTTGCAGAAAAGTACTTGGAGTACTTCAGGGCAGATCAAGGAATGAATTTGAGAAATTTTGGGAGGTTAGTGCAAAAGGACTGGAATATGGCAGCTTCTTGTAGTAAACTAAGCAGAGCAAGGAGATATGCATTGAAGATAATCCATGGAGATGGGAGGCACAGTACAACATGCTTTGCGATTATGCAAATGAAGTTAGAATATCCAACCCTGGCAGCACATTTTTCATTCAATTGGACAATGAATCAAGGTTCAACAGATGCTACTTCAGTTTTGATGCATGTAAAAGAGGATTCCTTGCAGGGTGTAGGCCCATAATTTGTTTTGATGGATGTCATTTGAAAACTAAGTATGGAGGTGTGCTTCTGTCTGCAGTTGGCATGGATCCTAATGATTGTATCTATCCTGTGGCACACTGCATTGTAGATGTTGAAGATACTAACACTTGGAGCTGGTTTATGAGAACACTGAAACAGGATCTTGGGATTCAGAACACCTGAGCATGGACTGTCATGTCTGATAAGAAAAAGGTAAAGATATGTACATAGTTACTTACTTACATACTGTCATGTCTGATATTCACTTACTTACTGACTGACTTACAAAACTTACAGGGCCTAATAAATGTTGTAGAGCAGCATTTTCATGACTCAGAACACAGATTCTGTGTCAGGCACCATTGGCAGAATTTCAGAGAGAAATACAGAGGAGATGTTCTGAAAAACCAGCTCTGGAAGATAGCTAGGTGCACCACAACTGACCAGTATGAAGAATATATGGAAGAGATGAGACTTCTTGATAGTGAGGCTCATGCTTGGCTTGCAGAGAAGAGGCCTAACACTTGGGTTAGGGCATTCCAGACTGATTTGCCCAAATGTGATATTTTACTAAACAACAATTGTGAGGTTTTCAATAAGTAAGTGGTACATTTATGTGTTCATGTACTTGCTATGTGTTCTTCAATTGTTCATGCACTTGCTATGTGTTCTCTCTTCATAATGAATTAAGTATGTGTTATCTCTTCAAATACTTGTAGATATATTTTGGAGGCTAGAGAGTTGCCAATCATCAGCATGATTGATAGAATCAAGTCACAACTTTCAAGTAGACATTATAACAAGCAACAAGAGGCTAAGAAATTTAATGGTCCAATCTGCCCAAAGATCAAGAAAAGGCTTCTGAAGCACATAGACTGGTCTAATAGTTGTTACCCTACTAATGCTGGAGAGGGAATCTTCCAAGTTTCTTCACATGGTAGGGAGTACATTGTGGAGTTGCAGTTCAAGGAATGCACATGCAGAAGGTGGCAATTAACTGGCATTCCCTGCCCCCACTCCATAGCTTGCTATAGATATGAACTAATTGATCCTGAGGAAATGGTGCACAAGTGTTATGATCTTTGCAATTTCTCCAAAGCATATGCTCACATTATTATGCCTTGCAAAGACAGGAGGGAGTGGCAGAAAATGGGTGGTTGTGTAATTAAGCCTCCTTTGTATGAGAAGAAACTAGGGAGAAAGGCCAAGAATAGGAGAATGCAACCAGAGGAGGTAATAGCAAAGAAAGGAGGGAAAAAGATTACAAGACATGGCACAATTATTCATTGCAGCCATTGCAACAATCTTGGACATAATAAGAAAGGGTGCTCTGCCTTCAAGCAAGGCCTACCTGCAGCAAAACCTATGCAGAAGCAAATGAGGAAGAGGCCAAGAGCCACATTTGAAGAAGAAGAATAAGAACCTACTCTGTCACAGGTAACCTTTGCAAATATTTCAGTGCTCGATACATCCATTTTAGTTTGTGGCAAATATTTAAGTGCTCGATACATCCATTTTAGCTTGTGGCAAATATTTCAGTGCTTGATACATCCATTTTAGCTTGTGGCAAATATTTCAGTGCTCGATACATCCATTTTAGCTTGTGACAAATATTTCAGTGCTCGATACATCCATTTTAGCTTGTGGCAAATTTTTTAGTGCTCGATGCATCCATTTTAGCTTGTGGCAAATATTTCAGTGCTCGATACATCCATTTTAGCTTGTGGCAAATATTTCAGTGCTCGATACATCCATTTTAGCTTGTGGCAAATATTTCAGTGCTTGATACATCCATTTTAGCTTGTGGCAAATATTTCAGTGCTCGATACATCCATTTTAGCTTGTGACAAATATTTCAGTGCTCGATACATCCATTTTAGCTTGTGGCAAATTTTTTAGTGCTCGATGCATCCATTTTAGCTTGTGGCAAATGTATAGGCTACAACATAAGAACAAGCACCTGGACCATCAATGACACGGGCAAGTGAGGTTCCTGTTGTCACACAGGAACATGACATGCCTTCAATTGGAGCTCTTCATCCACATTCAATGATGGAAATCATAAGAAATGAGGTATGTCCATTGAACCTTGTTAAAAATATGATCTTGATGTGAAATACATCTCATGTTTCACTACTGTTACAGGCTCCTAAACCAAGGAAAAGAAAGGTGCCAGGACCATTGCCTGAAAGCTCTTTCCTCAAAGAAGATAGAGCTGTAATGCCATCTGTAGGCAGCAGCACTGCAACAAGATTAGGAAATCTTGCAGCTAGAGTTGAAGTGATGAGGGAGGCCAAGCAGCAAGCCAATGAAATATTGCATGAAAAGAGGTGTGTTGAAATCCTAGCACAAAGGGAAGCTGCTGCTTTGTAAAAGGCAGGTGAATCCCTTGCCAAGAAACAAGCTGAAAAGGCCAAAAAAGCTCAAAAAAAAGAAGCTTTCAAAGCAGAGGCAAGAAAAAAAAGAGAGCAAGAACTTGAGGCCAAGAAGCTTGCAACAGCAGCTAAAAAACAAGAACTACTGGAGGCAAAGAAGAGGGCTGCAGAAGAGAAGAAAGCAGCAACAGAAGTAAAGAAAATTGTTGCACTACAGAAGAAAGCAGCTGCTGCAGCAAATAAGCACAAGAAAGTTAACATGTTTGATGAATTTAGGTCCTAAATGACCATTTAATGTAATGGATGAAGTATTTTGCAATTTCTAGATGTTAAGACATGCTAAACTGTGAACCTTTCAGTATTGTATGCTTTTGAAATACTTATGTGTGTTATCAAGGAGCTATGAAATGGTGTTATCAAGTTCATGTTCTTCATTTGTTCAACAGTAAAATGCATGTTCAGTTCAGTACTGTTCTGTGTTATGAACTGCAAATTTTCAAATTTCAGTCTTGTTCCTTCTTGTCGGTGTTCAACAGTCAAACACTATTAGGAAAAGGCCTACTAGTGGCGCACCTGTTTTGGCTACTAATGGCGCACTACAGGTGCGCCACTAGTACCGCGCCATTAGTGTTTTTTTACTAATGGCGCACAGGTGCGCCATTAGTGTACCAGATACTAATAGCGCATCAAATAGAAGTGCGCCATTAGTATACCAGATACTAATGGAGCACCACATGGAAGTGTGCTATTAGTAATAATTTTTAAAAAAAAATCAGAATTTTTTATAAAAAATCAATTTTTTTCTTAATCTCAGGTCACTATGGCTTAATCTCGGGTAAATATGCTTAATCTCAAGTCAAATCACACTCTGTGGTCAAACTTCCCAAAAGGCCACCCATCCTCACACTACTCCAACCCGAGCACCTGTTTTGGCTACTAATGGCGCACTACAGGTGCGCCACTAGTACCACGTCATTAGTGTTTTTTACTAATGGCGCACAGATGCACCATTAGTATACCATACTAATGGCGCACCAAATAGAAGTGCGCCATTAGTATACCAGATACTAATGGAGCACCACATGGAAGTGCGCTATTAGTAACAATTTTTTTAAAAAAAATCAGAATTTTTTTAAAAAAAATCAATTTTTTTCTTAATCTCATATCACTATGGCATAATCTCGGGAAAATATGCTTAATCTCAAGTCAAATCACACTCTGTGGTCACACTTTCCAAAAGGTCACCCATCCTCACACTACTCCAACCCAAGCATGCTTAACTTTGCAGTTCTATCCAACCTCAGCACCAGCTCACTTCACAAGCACTTGTTGATATATTTATCATATCAATCCTATTAAACCTTGTTGATGTCTAGGACTTTGTTCATGTTCATGAGTATGATGAAATTTTGAAAAAATATTTCAAACTTCCCGGTCATATTACGTATCATATTTTTTTGAAACCAATTCTTTTTTTCTGTTACTAGTGGCGCACCTAGCAAATGGTGCGCCACTAGTAAGTTTGATTTTTTTTCATTTCCCCCCTCTAGATCTTAAAAGCCACGTATCTTTTGTTCTGTTAGGTTTTGGGGGATTTTGAAGATGTTGAACAATGTTCTCCCCGTTTAATTCGGATGTAACTTTTCGAGTAGATGATTTTTCATATAAAAACTTTTTAATCCGAGTTCGTATGCAAAAGTTATGCCCATTTTATTAAATTCCAGAGAAATTTTGCAAATAAAGTCGAAATTCATATTTGTAAATTTCCCAACAACTAGACCACATATCACATGGAAAACTTATTTTTTTTATATTTTTTTGACATTTCCATCATTTTCTTTTATTTTTTAAAAAACTAAAAAAGCGGTCCAGGGGGTGCATTTAGCACCAGGGTTACTAATGGCGCACCACACATCAGATGTGCCATTAGTAACCCTGGTGCTAAATATATTACTAATGGCGCACCTGGTGTGTGGTGCACCATTAGTAGTTTTGAAAAAAAATAAAAAAAATTGTTAGTAATGGCGCACCAGTGGACGGTGCGCCATTACTACTGGACGGTGCGCCATTAGTAGTAATGGCGCATCGTCCACTGGTGTGCCATTACTAACAATTTTTTTTATTTTTTTTTAAATACTAATGGCGCACGATGGGTGTGGTGCGCCATTACTATGTCAACTAGTAATGCCGCACTATCTCATGGTGCGCCATTACTAACAAAAAAAATTATTTTTTTTCAAAACTACTAATGGCGCACCTGTATCTGGTGCGCCACTGCTATATAGCAGTGACGCACCACATACACGGTGCGCCATTAGTGTCCATATTATCTATAGCCCTTTTTCTAGTAGTGAAATGCATGTTATCAAATGTGAAATGTCTCATCAGTTCATGCCATATAATAACATTTTCCACTTCTCTAATTTCCAACAGCAAAGCTGTCTCCACAAATATTACTGGCACAAAGGTTTCTATTACCACTGACATCAAACAACACAAAAGTCTCCTTCTTACTTAGCAATTGCCAACATTCACAACAATCACATCCTAACTAGAACTAACACTAACACAAAGAGAATTGCAAATAGCAGTACAACTGCTATCTTCATTACAGCAACCAAGTCTGTAACATCTCCTGGAAGTGATTTTAGCAGCAGCAGTATCTTCATCATATCTTCAGGATCCACTTCTGTCGTGTTCTTCTTTTTCTTCATCTCTACTACTTTATTATCCACAGATTCACCTCTCAGATGTCCATTTACCTTCAAATAATCAATGTAACTAGCTTCCCAGTGCCAAAAGTTGCAAGGTTTCTTCCCTACCTATTTCACAAAATCAAGAACAAATCTCAAAATCAAATCAAGAACAAATTTGAAAATCAAATGAAGAACAACATCCAGTCAATGTTCTTGTACTAACCTTATGATTCATACACTTGTACAAGATCCACCCAGGATGCTTTTCAGTGGTGGACTCAAACCTCCTAATCTGGCGGATCTTGCAATCAGGGCATTGGATCAAAGGAAGCCAACCCGCACCAGCCCCCGATGAGCTACCCGCGCCGGACATGGGAGCAGAGGATGCAACTGTTGGATCCAAGCGACAGGGGAGGGGATGAGAGATTGCGCTAGGGATTTAGCAGTCGGATGAGGGGAACGAGAGGGGAATCGACAGGGGAGGGGAGAGGATGAAGAAACCCTCGACGTGTCCTGTATAGCTGGCAAGTCCAAGCGTTTTTTCGTTAAATTCGTCCACGTGCACGTGATACGAGCCGAAACGGTATGGGTTACCGTATAGTGACCCGGTTCAGCGAGCCCGGTGACCGTAACTTGCGATTTCGTGAATACAGTGACCAAAGTGAACCCTAGAGTCAAGTTCAGTTACGGTAGATGTAATTTTCTCCAGAAACCGGCTAGTTCTGTGTGAGCAGGCCGATAGAGAGGTAGATGGCGATAATGACAGTTGCGCTTGACGCTTTGTTTTCTCCGGGTGAAAACCAATGGTTTACCCTTCAAACTAGATCATTCAGCATTGACATCCCCACGTCATTTGCTTGTTGAAAAGTTTTGGCTCGAAGTTCAGCTTCTAGGGTGATAGCTCTAGGTTTGACTTTGTTGATGAAGTGCACGAGCATGGTTTCTTCTTGAAGTTGTTTTTTTTTTTGGCAAAGCAAAGTTATATAACTTAACGGTGTACGGGCAAGTCGCATGAGACACAAGCAGCCACGGCAGGTGGTATATTAGTGTTTCAGCCTATGCTATCATTCGGCAAATATAAAAGACCAATCTTGGCTAGTTCATGTTCATGTGCTTATAGTGTTTGCACTATGACGACTGTTTAGAAAACCACATTTTTAAGTGAAGTTTGGTATGTTGAAGTTGTTGCCTTGAAGTCTTACACCCGTGACCAACGGATTATGATCTATGACAATAGGGCTTGCGATAGGATATTTCGAAAATGCCAATTGGACACAATCATTCCACTTACATTTTTTTAATCTGAAACACCTTGCATTTCAATTACGAGGGATCGACCAAATCGGCGGTCACAACACGGATTACATCAGTCGGGAACTCGGACAGCCATACTTGCTGTCCATCTGAGCTAACCCGACACCCAGAACTAGCTAGCACATGTGCAGGGACATTGAAAAACAAGGCGGCGAGATGTAAACAGTACACGAGCAAATAGCCCGAGCCCCATTTCAAATACCATCCGATACTACAAACGGTCTCTGTCGATGGAGGTTATTGCACCGGCACAAACGTCCACAGTACGACAGAAGGACAGGCCGCGGGGGAGACCTCCCTCCTTGAAGACTGCCTGCCTTTCCTGGACCGATTCGGATGAATGAGGACGCGTTGTTGTTGCTGTGGTCCAGATGAAGCACCGTCCGAGATTTGCCATGAATTCAGGGTCAGCATTTCACAACGCCCAGCAACACCTGCCGCTGTTCTACTAGAGTACTATTACCTGAGTAACACAGCTTCTGAGATAACTTACTTTGCCCTTATCAACAAAATGTTAAAAAAAACAGGACAAAACCATGGATTTTCACACGGCGAAAATCGCCAGAGAGAGCGGACGGACAACGTAATGTCATGGACAGGCACACGAAGGTCGAACACCGTGGATTCATTTATGAAATATCATGGATACAAGAGGGCAGCACTAGCCCCACGAAACAGGAATTAAACGAGCTGCAACTTGATAGGCCGAAGATGGATGGACCAGTCAGCTCAGCAGTCGGCATCTCAAGAAACCCCCCAGCTAGAAAATCAGGCAGAACCCATGACCAGTGATCGAAAAGGCATATGCTGATACGCTGTGCCGAAAACGGCCGTGGATTCTCTTGGAATCAAGAGGGTCGTTTTCAGGCTCGCAACGACCCGGTGGCTGGTGAGATACCACAAGATCTCTGTATTTATATATAATCAGACAAAGGATCCAGATTTCAGAATGAATGGACTCCACTCCAGTGGCACCAAACAGTGTGCTCTTTACAGCAGGTAAATAAACATCTCCACAGCACTTGCAACTTGGGATTTTTGGCGCTACGGGCGGTCTTCGCTAACGACAGAGGTAAAACCGGGTCCAAATGCACATTTAGTGTCAGGCACAGAGACACTCATACAAAACACAGACATGGCATGTATGACAAAAATCACACAAGGAAACATGGATACCAGGAGGCACATAACATCAGAACATATAGAATAAGATCATGCCGGTTAATAAGTTATAGATGTGCAACACTAGTTGTAATAGAACAATGATTGGCCTGCACTCCACATCACCATCAATAAAACATAATAAGTGCTAATAAACATGACTGATCACCGGCACCAACAACTAGGACAAAATGTAATGCAACCGCATGCTACGAATTGGTCTTACAGCAAGCAGGCACACAATCCTAATTTTGCCAAGGCAGGAAGCATCAGATATGTTCATCCTCATTCACCACAAAAAGAGATATTACTGTTCAAGGATATGACCCAAGGTGGATAATGGATAACAAATATTGATGCTCATAGGCATCTAACTATTCACCAAGATACTACAGCATAACAAAGTGTAATTTCAAAACTCATTGATCAGATAGCCAAATCGTTAAATACAGAGTTATCATTGTCACAAACCTTGCGTGATAATTGCTGCTAGACCATTGTAGGAAGCTGTTGGGCTAAAAATGAGTAACATATCAGTTTGACCTCAGCTACTCGAAAAAAACTTCCAGACATTACTAAGATTACAGTACCACTGATAATTGCTGGTAAGTAAAGCTAAAGAATTCAACAACCACTCACCAAAATGTTATGGGACTCTGGCACAATGGTACCTCCCCGTAATGATTTTTGTGCACATTCTTCAACTGGGAACTGAGCAAACATTGATCCCAGTCCAATGTCAAAACTCATTAGCGTACAGCGCATCATGGCTTGCTTTTTTGCTTCGTGCATAAAAAATTGCAACTAATGGTAAATGTAGGATCATTGGGCATCACTAAACATCATCATAGATAAATCTTAAATACTACTCCCTCCGTCCGGAAATACTTGTCATCAAAATGAATAAAAGGGGATGTATCTAGATGTATTTTAGTTCTAGATACATCCTTTTCTATCCATTTTGATGACAAGTATTTTCGGACGGAGGGAGTACTAACATAGATGGGTTGTCTTAGATGCCACGTAAAATTAAAGTGTATTTCAACGGCATATGTATGAATGGTCTTGTGGCAAGCAGGGAAACAAAGATGACTGGCAGACAAGTGATACTCCCTCTGTTCCAGAATATAAGGTGCATCAGTTTTCCTAAAATATCAACATCTACAATACAAAAGAAGTAAAATATGAAAATACTTTCCTGATGGATCTAATGATACAAAATTGGTACTGTGGATATTGATACTTTTTTCTAAAAACTTGGTCCAACATGCACATGATTGACTTTTGGAAATGCTAATACACCTTATATTTTGGAACGGAGAGAGTATATCCTAATTTTGACAAGCTAGGAAGGAAGAAAGCTGAACAGATATGTCCACTCTTAGCCACTACACAAGCTTAACTTGGTGGATTCTTTTGGAACCAAGAAACCCATTTTCAGGTTCGCAATAACTTGGTGGCTGGTGGTGGGATACTAAAAGATCTCTGCATTTATAATCAGAGAAATGATTCATAATCAATGATGGACTCCCCTAGCCCACTGGGACTAAATGTTTGCTGCTTAGAGTACATAAAACAGTTTTGGCCTCACTCAGGCTTTTTGGCACTACATGTCATTGCTAACAGCACAGATAAAGCATTATAACCAGTCACCAAACACTGTCATTATACTTATAGACTGGCATGCCATTTATGAAATCACACCGAAATTCTACACGAGAAAACATGGATACCAGGATGTAGATGACATCATAACATACAGAATAAGATCATGCTGATTAAAAAATAACGTGCAATAAAAATGGTAATTGAAGAATAATTGGGCTTCACTCCACATCATCATAAACAAATGAAAGTACTAATGAAGATGAGTGGTCACCAGCACTAACAACAAAGACAAAATGTAATGCAACCGCATAGATATGAGTGTTCTTATGGCAAGCATGTGCACAAATATAAATGACGGACTAGTGATACAATCCTAATTTTGACAAGGCAGGAAGCAAAGCTGAAAATCAGATATGTTCATTTTTAGTCACCACATAAAAGAGATAGTACCACTGCCAAGGTGGATAATGAATGAATAATAAATATAGATGCATAGGCATCAAACGATTTACCAAGATACTCCTACTATAGCATAACAAAGTGTATTTACCCGCAAAAATAATAATAACAAAGTGTATTCCAGAACTCATCGGCAGGCCTTTCACTAAATTCAGAGTTACCCTTGTCACAGACCTTACGTGGCAATTGCCGCTTGATGGTTGTAGGAAGCTGTTGGGCTACAAAATGTATAGCATATCTGTTTGACCTCAACCACCGAAAAAATCTTCTAGCCATTACTAAGATTATAGTACAGCCAAATTGGTGGTAACAAAAGCTAAAGGCTTCAACAACCAGTCACAAAAATGTAATGGGACTCCAGCAGAATGGTACCTTCCCATCATCAATTTTGTGCACATTCTTCAACTCAGAGCTGAGCAAACATTGATTCCAGTCCAAAGTCAAAACTCATTAGCGTACAGGGCATGGCTTGATTTTTTTTCTTCATACATCCAAAATTGCAACTAATGGTCACACAAGGATCATTGGGTATCACCCACATCATCATAAATAAATCATAAATACTGACAAAGATGGGTTTTCTTAGGTACCAATAAAAATGTATTGCAGCCGCATATGTATGAATGGTCTTGTGGCAAGCAGGCAAAGCAAACAAAGATAATTGGTAGACAGTTGACACTACCCTAATTTTGACAAGCAATGCAGGAAGCCAGCTGAACAGATATGCTCACTCTCAGTCACCCAGAAAGAGATAGTACCAATTCATGATAACGCCAGTTCCAAGGTGGATAATGAAGAATAAATATAGATGTACAGATCAAACTATTCACCAAGATACCATAGAATAACAAAGTGTATTTCAGAACACATTGATCAGATAAGCCTGTCATTAAGTACAGAAACAGGATAACAGGGTTATCCTTTGTTACAATTTACTAAACCTTGTGTGGTGAGACAATTACTGCTTGACCATTGTAGGAAGCTGTTGGGCTAAACAATGTATAACATATCAGTTTGACCTCAACTACCGAAAAATACTCCCAGATATTACTAAGATTACAGTACACTGATAAATGGTGGTAACTAAAGCTAAAGACTTCAACAACTCACCAAAATGTAATAGGACTCCAGCGCAATGGTACCTTCCAATCAGGAATTTTGTTCACATGATTCAACTCAGAGCTGGGCGAACACTGGTTTCAGTCCAAAGCCAAAACTCATTACCGTACAGAGCATGGCATGTATTTTGCTTCACACATCCAAAATTGCAAAAACAGAAACCAACTTGTCTATCTTCCTGTGCCATCAAGATCTAAACTTTTGGCCTCCGAAATTCAAACCATATCTCATAATGGTTAAACAACAAGCTGTCATGAGTGTGCTTCCCAACATATTCCAGCCCCAATTCCGTAAGTCGGCGTGTGCACTCATCTCCACCCAACCTTGTGCAAAACTTAATGTTATGCGACACAAAAATCCTGCCTGTCTTTGGCCTCAGCTTGCCTGCAAGCCTCTCAAGCCCAGTCCAAACAAGGTCACGTGGAATGTGGAGGAACGCGGCACTAGAATAAATCAGGTCATACATAACAGTATCCCCAAACTTGCTGAAATCCATATCCCCCCCTCTCACAATCATCGGTCGCTTGTACAACAGCCCCTGCGACGGCAGTTCGTACCGAAGCGCAGCCATGAGGGACAGCTCATCCTGCTCCAGGCAATGGAATCTCCCAGCATCGAGGAACCGGATGAAATGCAGACCGACACGGAGCGTCCCGCACCCAATTTCAAGAACCTGATCTCTGGGCGCGAGGGCGGAGGCGTTGGCCAGGAACTCAAACACATCCCGGCCACCGGCCCATGGCTCGCCGTAGTTACTGTGGTGCTCCTCGACGAGGAGCTCCCCGGGGCAAGGCAGCGCGGTGTGGTTGGTCGCCTCTTCTTCGGGATAATGAGAGATCCCATGGTGCCTGCAGTGTGGCCAGGGACAACATTGAGATGCCAATTTCACTTTCTGAAGCCCTAGGACTAGTAATGTACTAGGGGATTACTAATAACTCGATCGCAGCAGAACCTGGTAAATCTAATCCTGCTTTACGGCAAGGGGAAGCATGGAAATGTAGGATGGCGTGGATTGGGTAATTGGGGGTAGAGTATTACCTGTTGAGGTCGAAGAGCTGGCGCTCGCGGGTGCGGGGGTTGATGCCCTTGCGGAGCTCGTGCCAGGCGTCGGCGGAGGCGAGGAGGGCGAGGGAGTTGGAGGCGAGCTGCGCCTTGAGCCAGGCGACGTCGTCGGGGAAGGTGGCGATGGGGGCCGGGGCGGCGGTGGTGGTGGTGGTGGTGACGCTGGTGGTGGTGTGGGTGGTGACGGGGTCGGAGCAGGCGCAGAGGTGGGCCCCGGAGGAGGCGGAGGGGGACGGGAGGAGGAGGAAGACGAGGAGCGCCGCGCAGGAGAGCAGGAGGAGCAGCGCCGGCACGGTGAGCAGCCGCGCCGTGGAGCCGCCGCCCGACGCCGACGGGAGCGCCATCGATCGCCGCGGGGTGGGTCAGGATGGTGGGGAGGGACGGTGGCGCGTGCTGCTGCCGGTGGAGTGCGTGGGTCGGTCGGGTTTGGTCTCGTCTCGTCCGTGCCGGGTCCGACGCGACGGTTGTCGCCCCGCTACCTGGCCTGGTTCGACCGCTTCGCACGACGCACATGGGCCCATGTGCAGGCTGCAGCTGACATTTATTCCTTCGCTACACCTATGGACAGCAAGCAGAACCACAAAAATAAAAAGCGAGCAAACCCACAAAGTCTCTCTATCTCAAAAACAAAAAAGCAAACCCACAACAATGCCACGCGGTTTAACTTAGTTTTTGGAGGTGCTGACGAAGACCTTTTGGATGAAAGGAACAATAGAAAAAATGTGAAAATAGATGGAATGTTTCTACGTATTTTAATCTCTACTATTAAAGAAGAATCAAACGTCGTGATGGTTTAACCCGTGCTCCCCACCCGCATCAAGCGCTTCTTCCGCGCGGTAAAAACAAAAAACAAAACAACCGCGACCATATGACCTTCCCTCTCTACTCGCCATGACCATCACACACGAGGCCACGATCTCCCCTTCCCTCTCCCAAACCACCCGCCACAAGGGCATTTGGAGCACTTGCGTCGTCCGCCCCTCCCTCCGTTCACCCTTCAATCCTCCTGTCTGCCGCGCCCCCACATGGTCCTCATCGCCACTGCTGACCCCTCCCCCTCCCTTGTCCCCGCCTCCCCGCCTCCATTGACAGCTCCCATGGTGAAGACGTCTGCGCGCACCCGCCTGCAAGGCTTCTTCTTCCCGACTTCAGCTATGCGCGTACCGTCTCCTCCTTTGCTCCAAGCTTGGCGCCATGTGTCTGTTTCAGCACATGTACACCCTGTAGCCGGAGCTGGGAGAAGAGGACTTGGTCGACCGCGGCGGCCGCAGATATATGCCCGCACCGTCGCCACCGGGTTGAGATTGGATGGCGTTGGGCAGAAGACCGGCAGACATACAAGATTGATACGAGGTAAGATGTCGTTTAGTTTCTCATACAACAATTTTTTTGGTCCATACTATTACTATAACTGCTTCTTTTGGGATGCTTGGAAAATCCGAACATGTGTAGGATGACCATGCTGCAGAGGACGATGACAGGAGAAGCTGAAGAAGGAACGTTTGTGCTATTCTTCTTAGCAACGTGAGCTCTTGCCCTTTTGATTCGTAGAATGCTGAACTGACCACATGATACATCGCTGCTTTAATTCATAGATTGTTGACTTTCCAACACAGGTTTTCACCATGAGCCCATGATGGTTCATAGGTTGCTGAATTCTGTAACCCATATACCTGTATAAATTGTACAGCAAAAGTGAAATGTGGGCAATTCCAAATTTGTTTGAGGTTCCAAAGGCACTTAAGAGTTAAGACACTATAAGCCTACCAATATTGGGAGTGTCTATGGCCTATTCGCATTGGAGCCCGAGCCTGCAATGCCGAAAAATTGGCGTTGACAAGATATGTGGGCGTATTCTTGGATCAAGGCTAATTACTTGGCGTGCTGATGCTAGCCCAACTTTCCTATGCAATTTCACGTCAATTGCTGGCGAGACAAGGGAGGGTGAAGTGTTCACTTATTTTTTGACACGCCCCCGATTTGGCATGGCCAGCTCGGGCATAATCCAAATGGGATATATATGTTTGTGTGCTTTTAACCCACACACTGTTTGCAGCAAAAAAAATCCCGGAGAGAATCTGTTTATTTGTGTGCAAATTGAACTTATCAATCTAATGCTGTGAAATCGGCTGCTGCTTTCTGTAAAAGAACGTAACGGCCTCAAGCAAACTGTTGTTTCTCGCGCGCGCGCGCGCGCGCGTGTGTGTGTGCACGCTCCCGCGTGCTTGTGTGCGTGTGTACACTGACCACAGATATGATGATGGAGAACCCACTGATAATGCATAAGCGGCTGCAAATGGTGCATTGGGGTTTGTGGAATTCCAGTGGTATCACTGTCGCTACAATTTCTTTTAGGATTTGGTGTAAAGTATGGTAGCGGGGCACTTGAGCATGAACCATATTGTTGTAGAGTAGGAACCGGGTCTACCTTCAAAGAATAGAACCATTGCAGCCGCATCCTACTTTGCATCGTTAGCTAATTCCACCTCTTTTATCCTTCCTGAGTGGGTTATTGGATTGGGAGCTGCGAGTGCTTTTTTTGGTGTCATATACCAAATCTTATTTTGAGTTCATCAGTTCAGTCCAATCTTGGAGAACAGAAACAGGCAAAGTACATATACATATTGCATTTGATTGACTTTGTATGATGTTTCCAGGAACCACGCTGCAGTTTATGTAGTTATTTGAACAGAAGCAACTGAAGAAACATGAGTTTATCTTTCAAAAGAGGTATTCGTAATTTTTAGAGGGTTGTGGTATATGAACCATTGCTGCATAAGGGGAAGAGTCGGTAAGGATCTGCGGTTGTTTAATTGTAGAATTTTATTGATGTAGGTACTTATTTTTGTTTGCAAGATTCTATATTGTTTATCCTTTTGCTCCCTAGAACTGTTTACTAATTATGATTTGTTTCAGTTTCATGCAGACATGTAGTGGATTGATATGGGTTCCTGACAAGCTACCTATATAGTTTATTGTTTCTGATTCAGAGAGTCTATTTCCTATGGACCTATGAAACCTAAATGTTAAATCACAAAGCTCAATCTTGGCAAAAAAAAAGCGGCATGGCTACAAGAAAATGACATCTATCTTGTTCACTTTTGTTGTAATTTGTGTGCTAAGTTGGTTGGAGTTTTCCTATCTTGTAGTTTATGAAAGAACTTTGCATGTTGTAGCCAAGATTTTCATGATGTTTATCAAATTTGTTGTGTATATTTCTGCCTAATATAAGCACTCTATTCTCCCTGTACATCCAACTCTGCCATTTTTAATGTAGTTCTTTCCTAGATTCTCAGCTTATGGAACATGGGAAGAGGGAGTTTCTGGGATATGACATTGGGACGGTGACAACATCACGGTCATGGAGAGGAGGCTCGGGTATTGTGTAGAACTAGCAGATTGAGATGGAGGAGTGAGGTGTGGAAGGCACAACAAGATTGGCGGTGTTGGCTCATAGAGGAGGGGCTGGCAAGTGTAGGAGCGCCATGTGTTGGTTGGGTTGATAGTAGGATTATTAGATAGGGGAGACGTGTTAGTCAGTGGAATAAATAGTGCCACCGACTATTGCTTTGTTTATTTTGGAGTGTAGATTCAATCATTTTGCTCTGTATGTAGTCAATATTGAAATCTCTAAAAGGTTCTATATTTCGCAAATAAAAGATTTTATATTTAGGAACGGAAGGAGTATTATTGTATTTGATAATCACCAATCAAAAGGGATGATTTTTTATAAGAGTTTGATTGCTAATAATTTTGGGGGAGAATTGCACTATGTCAACCTTTTTAACTGTAGTTTGGCTTAGATAAACCTAATATAACATGGCAATACAAAGAAAGAAACTCAAGTGCTGTCAGGTGATTACCGAGGAAGCAAGTGTAACCCAATATTTGCACGCAACACAATCACAAGCCACATGCTACACTCATGTTGTTGAAATGCAATGATGTTTTGATCAAAATTCTTGTATATAAGGTTGTTATTCCGTGGCAACGCACGGGCCTTTGGCTAGTATTTTCGTAGAATAGGAACTTCAAATTTATAAGAATACATGCATGAGACTTTAAGGCCACGAAGAATATTCTTTTGATAGCTCTGATACATCTCGTGTATATTTCGTTGTTCTCTCTATTCTCTAGTGAATGAATGCGACCAGTCATCCGTTTTCATCTCTGTCATGTCGGTGCAGCCTCCCAAGCTGGTATTGGGCCTGTGAGAGAGAAGTTTGGCTCTTTCATTTGCGACTCTTCTAGCAGGCACTCGCTACGAATTGAACCGCCGACTTCATTCGTGAAACTTAGTTCGTACAACCACCGTGCTACAGAGCAGGGTATATTAAGTTTCGACTCTTCCTTGGTTTTATTCCGGCCTTCTATGTTTTATTTTTTCTTTTTCCTCTTTTCCATTTTCATTTTCTGTTTCCTTTTTCTTTTCTTCTTTCGGGTTTCCTCCCTCATCAATTACATGTTTTTTTTCTTAAATGCGTGAACTTTTTCCAACTCAATGATGTTTTTTTAGAATTTGATGAAATTTTGTTTTCAAAATCAATTAACTTTTTAGTGAACTTTTTCTAACATTAGATTTTTTTTCAAATTCGATGAACTTTGTTTTTCCAAATTTGACGCACTTTTTTTAAAATTGATGATTTTTTTTCAAATTCAATGAACATATTTTCAATGGAATTTTCCTGAAATTTGAAGAATTTTTAAAAAAATCGAAGGACTTATTTTAAAGTTTGTGAACTTTTTTCAAACACTAGAAATCCACATTTTACCTATAGTCATATACCCTAGGTGAAATAGGAAAAATTATATGGAAAGACTTTACCTTGGGCTTGCCCTAGGTAAAGAACCCTAGGTATAGTATAGTCGGTAAAGACCCCTTCCCCTAGGGTGTATCCAGCAAGCTCTAGGGAAATTTTCTTTACCTAGAGGCACAAGCCCTAGGGAAAGATTTCCATATATATGTTGCAATCCACGTGGATAGGTTGTTTACCTGCAGCCAGGCCCTAGGGAAAGATTGTGGGGCCCTTTCGCGCCACATCACCATACTTTCTCTAGAGTTACATACTGTAGGGAAACACATTCCCCATATGCAGACATAATTCAAATGTGTAATTTAAATTTGAATTCATAACCAATAATTCAAATAATTCAAAATGGAGCCATAATTATAAAATGAAAATAACATCAAATAATTAGTGTGTGTATATATATACATAGATACCAATCGTCACATGCATACAGTAGATGCCAAGACATCACCAGCCATCACATGTTTGACCAAAAAATAGGCTTGCTAGCTAGAGTTTGCTACATCTAACTGATTAAGCATCTCAATTAGCACGTACACACTGATGTAGGTCAACTAGAGTTTCCCTGAAAAATCCCCCAAACATCCCTTCATCGTCTACAGCAGGAACACTTGGAGCAGTAACATGTTCCTGAAAAGAAAGATTCACAAATTCTCAAAAGCTGGAACATGACAATAAGAACTTATTAGAGGAACTACACGCAACTCTATGTTCCAATGAAAATTAGTGAGTTACATCAAGTCGACAGTCTAAATAGAATTTCCTATTTCCAGTAATTAGAACAAAGGCATGCAAAATCTGGTATAAATTTTGGCAGCATAACAACTATAAACTGGACAATTGGACAAAAAATATATTATGATCCCTCCAACATCCTCACACAGCCCCATTAATCAACATCAATCCCAAATGATCCAGCACCACACAGTCTAGCATCACACATCACATAAGCATGCATATTGTCACAAGTATGTGAATAGGTATCTCTCAACTTATCCATACACACATAAGCAATGCAACTACACACGCTGCATCGTTATGAATCAGTTCGCTGGTTGTTTTGGTACAAATAAATGAGACCAAAGACTATACTGAAGGAAGGAAAAACATTTACTACCAACAATAGCCATGTGAAACTATTATTTGCACACAGAAACAACAATATGTACTCCTATGTTTGAAGCACCCTATGGTGCATTGCATTCGTGTTTTATCCCAATCAAGAAATTATACTACAAACAGCTCTAACATTCTCTTCTGAAAAGGAAAGACGGCAAACATGCATTGTTCAATATACCCCTCTTACTAAGTTATTTATCCCTGGAAAGTCACAACGAACAGACCATTACTATTTGTATCATTTGAGATCAGTTTGAGAAATACATACATTAATAGAGCAAGGATTTGTTTCTTGTTGAGCACACAAAGCTGGCGATTCTTCGCTATTTTCTAGAATCTGCAAAACAAGAGCCAGGTTTTAAAAGTAACCCTTATCATGCTTTAAATGTATTAATGTGTGTGTGTGTGTTTGCTTGAGATGGATGATTACATACTTGGATGGTAGATCGTTGCGGAGATCCAGGAGAAAGCGAACGAAAAGGAGGTGGAACCGGCGGCAGTGGTATTTCTCCAATAGGCACTCCTTGCTTAGTTGCCAAAGTCTGCAAAAAAAAGAAAATTCACATAGTGGCTACTTTCAAATGCTAGCAAATTAATTGATAAACATGGAATGTATAACCAGCACCTGAAGAAACTTTTGTATCTCATTGCAGTGCTTGTACATCCCAACACCCCATGACAAGACATTGTTGGCATAAGCCTCTGCTTTTCGAGTCTTCTCGGACTCCTTTTGACGCACATCTTCAATTTCTTCAGCTCGACGACGCTTCAAGGCTCCTGAAGATGTACCAGTAGCTCTCACCTCAAAAATGACCTCGATGTCATTGACAATGCCATTAAAGAGAGACCATGTACCATGTGGCTTCCCATTAGAGCAATCATAAAGTGCCTTAGAACTAACATCATTTTTCAGGATATCATAGTCCTCTCCATCTAACTCTTTAGCCTTTTCTGTATAAAGTGCCTACTCAAGAAGAAAACAAAGGTACACAAATGTTTAGGAATTTCAAATAATTGTGTAAAGCTCCTATTACACAATTGCACAAGTGGGCAGACAAATTGACATACAAATTGGACAAACAAGTTGACATGCAAAAACACTAAATTCAGACCAGACTTCATAAGGATGTGTTTGGTTTGAGAAAAGGATATATATTGGCATTATTCCATGGTATTGCTAAAAAAACACATACCAAACATTTAGTTGCTTCTGGTGTGTTGAGAATTAAAGGTTTTCTCTTGTCCAATCCTCTATGTGTATGCACCCAAGCCTGAATCTGGTTAACATCTTCGCCGGTTTGTTCGGACTGCATTACACAAGATTCAAGACATGTAAGATATTTATAATTCTTCGTATGATAAGTGATAATAAAGGAAACTACTAAGTTTAGTTGATAACCATTTTTTGACTTATAGTAGTCATCGAGTTGGAACCACCCTTGTGAGGCTTGAACTTTGAGCTGCAATGATTGGCACGGTATCTCTTTGATTTTGCAATCCACTCTTCACTGCACCACTCATCAACTACAACAACCCAAGCTTCTTTTCCTAACCAACCTTGCCTTTGCACCAAATACTGAGCTCTATCCAAATAGTATTGCCCAGCAAGCTTGCCATTCATGTTAGTGTTCTCAGTTTTTCGAAAATGATCAATTATGGCTTGGATTCTTGCATAGTAAAATATACTTGGCAAAAGTGCCTTGCAACATCTTCGAACATGTTGCTTTGCCTTCTCTGAGTATGCATCTTCATACTTGTACCTTAGCTACAATGAGAATTGATAGATGGTTTAATATAAATAAGAGCAAATTACCTTGGTCAACAAAAGAGAGCAATTTAAATAGTTAATACCCAAAAAGCATCTTCAATTTTGTCTGCAATAGAATGACCATTCGTGTCCTTCACCGCATGATAATGCTCCCACTCTGTTGCAACCACCTTCACACCATCATAATCCAGAATACCGGGATGGTTACTTTTCAGAAGGCATGTCAATACACTTGATGGTCTTCTGCCCTTTCGAACAACAGGAATGTCCTTCCAATGCCTACACAGAAGGAAGTTGTAAATACAACAAACAAGTATTAGAAAAGGAAAACATATTGCAGAACAAGAAAGTACTTATACTAAATAATAAGACTTATGTCTTGCTAATAGGTCGAATGATTGGACGATCTTCATTATTTGGAATAGCAGGAGGAAGATCTGAAACTCCTCTTATGTACCCATCATAAGTGCCATCAGCAGCAGTAGTGTTTCGAGCAGCAGACGCTGGTTTGATCGCTACAGCAAGTCGAGATGCTTTTCTTCCAATTGTCATCCTGTAATGTGTGATTCTTGAAACAAATAAGATAAAGATAGCAAAGAACAGTTTACAACCAACAAGACAATCATGATAAACATAACGATAGCAAATAGATAAGTGTTTCTTGCCAAGTCTTCAACCACCCAAATTACAAACAACGATAATAAATAGAAAATGGGCTAGAAATCATCATCTTCTTCTTCAATTTCCTCAATGATCACTTCATCATAGTCTTCATCCTCGATAACTTGTTCTTGAATCCTTTCACCACCCAAATCATGTCGGTTGCTAATATTTGACAATTCGGTTGGATCAACCACCTCATCTGAACCACGTACTGTTAAGTTGTCAAGTTGTGATCCTACTTGTACAATGAAATCATTGGCATCTAAACTATTCTCTTGGAACACATCTGCATTAGTGGGTGTTGTTGTTGCGTAGTCATCATCTGTAGGAGTTTCTAGACTGCCTAAAGGTGGTACTCTGTAAGCAACTTGACAATCAAGAAGACTTGCAACCAAAGTACAAGCATATGGAACATAATAGACTAAGCTCACTTGGCTGGCAATAGCAAAACGCTCATTGGCTGGATTGGTTGAAGCAGGTGCTACTTCAACTAAGCCAAATCTGTTCAAATGTCTCACTCCTTTAGTTGGATGAAACCAGTGACAATCAAACATCACAAGACTGAAGTCCTCATCACCATCAAATTTAAGTTCTATAATGTCCTTAATAACACCGTAGTATTCAAGCTCCTCATTGGTTGCATCATCTATTCCAAGAGCAAGAACGCCGGTATTTCTAGATGAAAGGTCCCCTTCTCTGTGGTTTTCATATTTCTCTGATTGAAATATGAACCCATTAACTTCATACATGTCATATGATTTTACTCTCATGCTACAACCTCGCGAAAGATCGCGTAATTCTTTATTAATAGATGCATCCTTTATGCACTGCAAGAAGACAATATATGTATATAGAGTTATTAGGCATAGAAAAATGTAGGGCACTTTATTTGCTAGTATGTATAGGTGCTTTACCAAAGTTTTGAACCAATCCAACAAGTTTGGTTTTCCTGAACCAGCACCATCTCGCCTAAGTTTATCAAGTTCTTTTGTACTTGGTTGTCGAGGACGCCTCCATTGGTCAAGTTCAAATTGTCTACATATTTTGTGTAAACCATCAGCACCAATTTTTTTATTTGTACATGATTGTGCTAGAAATGCTAATTTAGAGAACTTACTTCACAATATCATCCATTTCAGGCATGTTTAGTAAGATAAAAATCATGGCTGTCTTGTACTCTTCATGTGATAAGATCCTAGGTTCCCCTCTACCAATTTTCCATCCCTTGTCTCCAAACAAACTAAGAGTACTTGTGCTGGTAGTGCTAGATTGTGCATAACGTTGGGGGCGATTTCTTGAGGTAGGTACATCATCAGGAAGGTACAAAGAACTAAAGTTTGAAATCTCCTCAACAAGAAATGCCTCAACAATTGAAGCCTCCACACGTGCTTTGTTACTAACTTTTGCTCTAAGCTTTTTTATTAACCTACATTGCCATGTAACAAAGTAATGTCCAAATAGGAAATACTACTACCATATGGACATAATGCATGAAGAACAAAACATACCTTTCATAAGTATACATCCAACGATACTTAACAGGCCCTCCTACTTTTGCTTGATAAGGGAGGTGTATCATTATATGCTCCATTGAATCAAAGAACCCCGGTGGGAAAATTTTCTCCAATTTACAAATTAGGACAGGAATGTTTTCCTCCAATTTATCCATTTGGTTAGGATCTATTTCTTTTGCGCAAAGCAGCCTAAATAAATAACTTAGCTCAGCCAAAGCCTCCCACACATCATTATCTACATACCCCCGCAGCATGACAGGCAGCAACCGCTCCATAAATATATGGTAGTCATGACTTTTGAGCCCATATATCTTAAGTTGCTCTAAGTTAACACCTCGCTTCATGTTGGCCACATATCCATCTGGAAATTTGAGCTGAAGAAACCACAATAGGACCTCTCTTATTTGGTTCCTCTTCAAGCAATATGGTGCTCTAGGCTTTTCCCATTTATCATTGGGCTTTTCTTGAAGGTTCAAATCAGTTCTGCTACACAGTACAGCTTGGTCAAGGCGGGCTTTGGCATTGTCTTTTGTCTTGTTAGGAATGTCAAGGACAGTATTGAATATTGCTTCTGCAATATTTTTTTCGGTGTGCATAACATCTATATTATGAGGAAGCAAAAGCTTTGGGAAGTATGGCAATTCCCACAGCTTAGGAATGTGTGTCCAATTGTGTGTTACTCCATAACCTTCAAAATTGTTGTCCTTAACTTCATTCATGTAAGCAAAAATTTCATCCCTTGTTAACCTACATGGAGCAATATCCTTCACTAATGTATCTTTTAAAAAGGCATCACTCTGGGTCCTAAATATATGGTCGGCCCGCAGAAATCGCCTGTGGCTATCAAACGAACTCCATTTGTGCCCATTATCCAGCCAAATTGTTTGTGGATCTGCCCCACACTCGTAACAAGCCAGCCCACCATGGGTAGACCATCCAGCAACCATACCAAAAGCAGGGGGGTCATGGACAGTTGTATGCAAGGTTACCCTCATATTGAAATTCTGCTTAAGGAAACTATCATAAGTTGGTACACCCGCCCACGCCTCTTTCAACTCATCAAATAAAGGCTCCATGTACACATTGAAGTTCTTGCCAAGACTCTTTGGTTCAGGGATCACCATGCTAAGAAAGATATTTTGTGTTTTCAAGCAAAGAGCAGGTGGCAGGTTCAAAGGAGCAAGAAACACAGGCCAACAAGAGTATTGTGTTAACCCGAAATTAAAAGGGTTGAAGCCATCAGAGGACTTGACTAGCTTAACGTTGCGTGGATCACTTGCAAACCCATCCACATTGAAAGATTTCCATGATTCACTATCAGCTGGGTGCACCATCATTCCTGGATTTTCTCGGTTGCCTTCCATGTGCCATCTCATGTGCTTAGCAAATTCAGGCTGCATGAACAACCTTTGCAATCTTGGTAGAAATGGAAGGTATCGCAGAACCTTACGTGGGATGGGTTTGCGCTTCTTATTTGGGCAGTCATTGTTAACTACCTTATATCTTGCTTCACCGCAGAAATCACACTTCAGTTTTCTCTCTCTATCCTTATAGTATATCATGCAATGGTTAACACATGCATCTATTTTCAGGAGTGGCATTTTCAAACCAGCTAAGATACACTTGCACTCATACAAGCTTGATGGCATTTTATTGCCTTGAGGGGGTGTATCTTGCCAAAGTTTCAGTAAACTATTTATGCAGTCCCCTGACAAATTGTATTGTGACTTAATTCACATCAAGCGTGTAATAGTAGCAAAGCGTGAGGTTTGGGTGAACTCATGGAGTGGGTCTCTAACAGCTGACAACATGGCATAAAAAGCTTTGGCATCTGGTGTTGGCTCCTCGTCTACATTATCGACATGCATTGCATCCCCAAAGTCACACAACATGTCCTCTAAGCAATCAGTGTTGACAGACTCCACTCTATCTACATGAACATGATGCTCCCCATGTGCAGTCCATCTAAAGTAGTTGGGCATGAAACCCCAATGACAAAGATGAGAGGTCATCAATTGTTTTGTTCTTCTACTACCATTGCAACATTTTGAGCAAGGACAAGAAACTCCAAACTTGGCACTACGGACACCCTCAAAAACATGGTTCACAAAAGCATTTGTATTGCGTATCCACTCATCAGAATGCCTTCCATTATCCTTCCACCACTATACATCCAGCTACGTTGAGCATCCAAAGACATGGTTTGGTTTTGTACTTAAATCTGAAATAAAAATGAATTGCTACGATCACGAGTCGCATCCCAATGAAAAATGAATGCATCATACACACTAAAATAGAAAACCACTCATCACCAACAAAAAATAACCCCACATTCCCACATCATACAAGTTAACAATGCATTAATCAACATAGTTTTCATGGAAAGAAGAAATCATAATACCTACTTGATTTAGCAATGCCTTTCTTCTCTGTTGATTCGATGCCACGAGCAGGGAACTTTTCTTCAAGCAAACAACACCCGACACTTGATGGTTTCTGAAAAAATGTAGAAAACCAATGAAGAATAGTAGAGGACTTCCATTTATTCATAACATAAAGCAAAGACTGGGGTGGAAAAGCCCAACAATTGCGGCCACTAGCTTTCATATGGATAACTAAACAACAATGGTAAAACACACACGCAATTTTGTGTAGATAACTACAGCAATCGTAAAAATGCAGTAATCCGACCACTGTTAACACGAGCATATATAGTAATCAATGAAGCTATTGTTTCTGTCATTCATGCAATTACAGTAGCTATGAACAAATTCAACATAAACTACATGAAACATTTCATGTTCACTGTGTTTAGTGTCTGTATTCTGACCACAATTTACATGGTTGAATGGTTCATTCATGTGTTCGTGCATCTCCATATCAATCAGTTCTTCTATTCCTTCCTTTGCTAGAAATTTCTTTTGTTCCTAGGACCTTTCATACACCTTTTAACCAAGATGTTTAAACTGAAAACCCCACCTGCTGGAGAAGATACTGAACAACGTCCACATGTACTGAATAGTGCACCACCTACTGCTTCCTTCGGATGCTAAAACCAAAACAACAGTTTCAGAATTTTGCTAGACATACACAAGTACAACTATCTAAGCCAGCAATCAAACATCTTTCTAAACTAGAGGGGAAGAGAGATAGAGACAACCTTTTGGACAGAAGCAGCTGCGTACAACAGAGCAGACCGAATGCTCGTCCAATCAGCGGGGGCGGCACCGTCTCCACATCCAAAGGGCGACCCAGTCAGCAGAGCTAAGGGCGTCGCGGAT
Source organism: Triticum urartu (assembly GCF_003073215.2). Taxonomy (NCBI): domain Eukaryota; kingdom Viridiplantae; phylum Streptophyta; class Magnoliopsida; order Poales; family Poaceae; genus Triticum; species Triticum urartu. Next base: position 63,237,463 of record NC_053023.1, on the reverse strand, counting down.
GCGGTCACCACGGGAAGCACGACTCCGTCACCTCGGCCGGCGTGGCCATGGCCACCACGCTCGTCGCGAATGTCACCGATCCAGTACAGGGGAAGAAGGGGCACGACGGAGGGGGCGGGCCAGGGTGCAGCGGAGCGGGGCGGGCTGGGGCGCAGCGGAGCGTGGCGGCGCGGGGAGAAGTAGGTCATAGCGGCACGGGGCGGAGCAGGTCGCGGCGGCGCGGGGCGGGCAGGGATAGAAGAGGGGATTTTTTTTAGTCTGGCAGCGCTTGGGGTATGGGTGAAGCGTGAAGGAGGGACCTAGCCAAATAAATTCCTCTACGCGCCCTTTTTCCCTTCCTTTTCTCACTGACCAGTGGGCCCAACTTGTGCGAGGGGAAAAACTTGGCGCGCTGTGTCGATAAAGGAGCGCGGGAGGCAATCTACGTGGCCACATCGAGGGCAGCTCTTCGGTCTTTTTTGGCTTCGATGGTACGTACGTGGCACCACCCTAGGGAAAGTTTAGTTTCTATTTTTTTGGCTGGAAAGACATCTTTCCCTAGAGGGTCCTGTTCATTTCTTTTCTATCCCTTGAGTTAGCTGATGAGCTCTAGGTAAAGAGGTTGGCTCTAGGTAAAATGTGGATTTCTAGTAGTTCGGTGATCTTTCTTGAAAATTGGTGAACTTATTTATTGCTTCGCTGAACTTTTTTTTAAAACCGATGATCTTTTTCAAATTCGGTGAACTTTTTTCAAATTTGATGTAGTTTTTCCAACTTTGATGAACTTTTTTTTTCAAATTCTATTACCATTTTTTCCAAAATCGATGAACTGCTTTCATATTTTGTGAACTTTTTTCAAAATCGGTGAATTTTTTTCTAATAGATGAACTTTTCTTATCAATTTGGATGAACTTTTTTCAGAAACGATGAACTTTTTCAATTTGTGAACTTTTTCAAAAATTGATAAACTTTTTTTATAAAAAGTATAAAAATGTAAGTTCTATTGCGTAATAAATAACGCGGCTGCAATAGTTCTTCAAGTATTCGCGTTGCTTTTAGTCACAGTGGTCTAGGGGCTATAGTGGTTAGCTGAACCATCAGCGACACGAGTTCGAGTCCTCGTACTCACAGGTTTCCGGCCCACTTGGCGTTTGCTGTAGGCGCTGGTTGACTTCTGCGGCGCTTAAAGCTTTCAATAGGAGCTCCCAAAAGTACACCCTTAGGTATAGGGCTGGCCCTGAGCAGGTGGAGTCAGTGCGGTGGCACAGAGCCCCAAGCTGCTAGGCACCAATGCTATTTATCGCATTAATTGATGGCGCAGAGGATGTATCGCTGAAGCAGTTTGTTAATTGGGCCCTGCCCACTCGCTGCCAGACAGAAGAGAAAAGGGGCAGAAGAAATGTGGGGCGTTGCTTTTAGTCACTGGTCTAGGGGATGTAGTTGTTAGCTGAACCATCTTTCGAAGTAGCGACGCGAGTTCAAGTCCTCGTACTCGTAGGTTTTCCGGCCCAGTTGGCGTTTGCTGTAGGCGCTGGTTGACTTCTGCGGCGCTTAAAGCATTCAACATGAGCTTTTGAAGGTACACCCTTAGGTACAGGGCCGGCCTTGAGCAGGTGCAGTCGGTGCGGTGGCACAGAGCTCCAAGCTGCTAGGCGTCAATGCTATTTTATCGCATTAAGCGATGGCGCAGAGGATGTATCGTTGAAGCAGTCTGTTAATTGGGCTGGCCCACTCGCGGGCAGAGAGTGAAGAAAAAAGGGAAGGGCGGTTCTTGTTAACTCAAAACAAGCTGGGTTTCTGACAATAGAGAAGGGCGGTTCTTGTTAACTCAAAACAAGCTGGGGTTTTCACTAGTTATTCTTTGGTTTTTTCAATTTTTTTCTTTTTCTTTGTTTTTTCTCTCTTTTCTCCATTTTTATTTTTTTCTTATGTTTGTTTTTGTTTTCACTCTACATTTTCATATATGCCAAAAATATTTTTTTAATAAGTGATCATCATTTTTTGTATACATGTTCAACATTGTCCGAATGCGTATTCAACATTTTTCAAAAAAATTCTTCATCATTTTAATACTTATGCCACATTTTCAAAAACCTATTCAACATTTTCATATACTTTTCCAACATTTTCTAATACCTATTCAACATTTTTTTCAAATACTTGTTCAACATTTTCAATACTTATTCAACATTTTCCAAATACTAGTTCAACATTCTAAAATTATTGTTCAACATTTTCTAATACCTATCCAACATTTTTTTAAATACTTGTTCAACATTTTTAATACTTATTCAACATTTTTCAAATACTAGTTCAACATTTTCAAGTACTTATTCAACATTATTCATATGCTAGTTCAACATTTTTTAATACCTATTCAACATTTTTAAAATACTTGTTCAACCTTTTCAATACTTATTCAATATTTTTCAAATGCTAGTTCAACATTTTCAAGTACTTATTCAACATTATTCGTATGCTAGTTCAACATTTTTTAATACCTATTCAACATTTTTCAAATACTTGTTCAACATTTTCAATACTTATTCAATATTTTTCAAATACTTGTTCAATATTTTTCAAATTCTTATTCAAATTTTTTCAAATGTGTTTAGGTGAGTGTTTTGTAATAGATGTACTTAGAATGTTTTAAAATATAAACAAAAGTAAAAAAGAAAGCAAAAAAGAGAAAAGTTAAAAAAAGAGACAGAAAACAGGTAGTTGCTTACCTGCGCATGTGGGCCGTCCATAAGGTCGCTGGCTTCAGCGAGTCGAGCGTTTTGACTGGCCGAACGCGATAAATAGGACTGCCCGCTGCTAGGGGTACGTACATGCAGGCCTATCTATACTACTATTAATCTATATTTATATCTATACTATTATTAAACAATCAAACTAATTCTTTCTTAAAACCACAGAGAAGATGTACACAGCTTGATTAGCACCGTTAGATTAGACCCACTAATGGTTAAGATTAATTTAATTCCGTGTCAAATGTGCAATTAGCAATTTACTATGGCTGACCGCGCTTCTCCCGCAGAGGAATATTCCACGCTGCGCCCGCATATAACGCTTCCTCAACGCAAAAATCATGCTAAACCAGAGGAGGAAAAGCGCTCTCCAACTCACGACCCGCATCGTCTCCATGCTTGGCTCGTGAGAGAACCCTAGCCGCCGCTCCTGCCTTCCCTTGCTCCTTGCGGACGGATTCCAGGCCGGCAAACGCGAGCTCTCCTCACCGGTGCCGTGGGCTGCCTCTGCACGCCCGGCCAGCTGCTGTCCGTGGAGGCGCGCAACAGCGCGCCAAGCGGTCCCCAGTAGCTGGACTGTTGGAGCCGCCCAGTCCGCTCGGGCGCTCCGGTGCCGTGGTCTGCCTCTGCTCGACTGGCCTGCTGCTGTCCACACATGCGCACCACCGGCCAGCAGCGTGCCGAGCGCCCGAGCCTCCCCTCTTAGCCGGACTGCTGGAGCCGCCCAGTTTGCTCAGGCACGCTGCTGCTGAGCCCATTGTCTTCTTCCGAGAGACGTACTCCTATCCCCCATACCCTAATCCCCCAATCCCCCATGGTTGCTCACTTGCCGTGAATCTCTGATTTAGACAAATGTCAATATTTTCGGCACAAATCTGAATTTGTCTACACCCGGAAGCTCCTCCTATCCTTCAAGCTACTTTGATTCAGTGGAGTCTCGAGGCTGCAGGCATGCGGCAACCTCGGTTAATTTGTCCAGAGACAGGAGTTAGGCAGCCATGTAATTTTTTATTTGTACAATACTACACCAGCATGTAATATGTTCAATTATTACCCGTGCCATATAGAAATACATATGGGCAGTAGTCACTAGATTAATTTTTATTGCAAAATTATTGAAGATTTTTATTATACAGCAACACAACTAGAACTTCTCAAGGTTTTCAGTATGCTTGTGCTTCCACATTGATCTATTTCTATATGGTATTCGCAACTATGACACCATGTGGTGAGAAACTGGTTGTTTGGGCATCTTCATGTATTTCATGATTCCATCTTGCAGGTGCACGTCAACAGCGGTGCGTACAGCCGGTGGACGCTTGGGTCCTTCGTCAACGGTGAATCCCATAACAATCTTGAAACATGATGGAACCATATCCAGGTAAAAAAAAAGGTGTTTTGTGAAATTTTCATGTGTTTATTGTACCTCAATTTTTCTTAATTGCTCGTTGGTGTATAGTGATACACTATGAAGTAAGTTATCCGGCCCGCACAAAGACCCGTCAAGCCTGCAAAGGTAGTTTCACCGCTGAAACTGCATTTTTTCTATCATATACACTCAAATGTTTTGCATTTCCCTTTGGATTTGGGTGGATTTGAACATAACGTTTGTTTGAATTGAATCGTGCTGCATAAGAGGTAGGAGAAAATTAGCGGGCGGCTTCAGACCCTTGGTTAGTGGTTGATGTCTTGATGATTCGTTCTGCTGCAAGATGTTTTGAAACAACCATTGGTCGTTACTCATTAGGTGTTGTCTCCATTGCTATTTTACTGTATGATAAAATAATTATGGATGTTTCTTACAAATACTTGGTCATTAGGTGTCACAGTTCTTAATTGACTGTTTGGAAGTAATCGGGATACTAAAATTATCATCAAGCGTTGTTTCCATTCTTTATTATTGTTCATACCAAGCTAAAAGAAGATATCTTGCAAGTAAGTTTGATATACTCGTGATACATCTTGATATATATGATATCCTCGCTGCTTTTAGGATGACAGTGTGGACTTGGATGGAACAAAGAGTTGATCAAAACCGACACCATGTATTCTTATGGATGTATGAGCCATCTCACTGTAGGTGGACCTTTTCTCGCCAGCACGACTTACTTTATTTTATGCTTTGTTGAGTGTAATCTCCAATTTCGTTTGCAGGTATACCATTACTCTTCTCATGGTCTTGCAGATGCACCACATATAGCTTTTCAGCCTTGCAAATTAGATATTTCGATTGATACATGCATATTGTTGGGTGTCTGTCATCCTTCAGGGTGAGATGCAGACCAAGGACGACCACTTGACGCAGAGGGATGCATGGTTGTGTAGCGGCTTCGGTTGCACATCTCATGTAACTGCCGGGATCGCGGAGAAGTGGTGGTGACAACACATGAGTGACCTAGATGGTGGCGATACTTGTGCATCCGATCTCAAGCTTCAGGGTGAAGAGCCTAGGTCTGGCCCAAGGTGGTCATACCTAGCAATGGCAATGTTTTTTTACGTTGTTATCTTGTTGAAGGCATTGTTGGATATGTTTGGACTAATTCTTTAGGGTGCAAACCTAGATTCTTGGCTTGTTGGTTGGATCTGGTGACAACGGTGCTTGAGCGTCACTCCCTTCTTGAAGGCGTTGTTGTTTAAGAACCTCGTCGTCCATGTGGCGTCATGAGATGGTTGGCGTGGATATGATCATTGTTGTAGTTTGCAATCGCATATCTATTTTTTGGGGTTTTATTTTTTATTTTTGCCTACGCATAGCTTTGGTCTTATATGACTGCTATTTGCCGGCGTGTTTTTGTGTGTGCGCTGTGAGTTGGTTTTGTGCATCCTAACTATGCAGATGCTGAGTATGTGCTAATTATGCTTGTATCCTCTTGATGCTTCATTATGAGGCATAAAATCCACCTTTGTAAAAAAGCATGTCTATTGTTGGAATATTGGTGCATTGAAAAGACTATGGGTGGAATTAACAGTTGACTGAAAATATGAAAAAAGAGTCAGGATGCTTTGCCAGCTCTTCTTGGAGCTTCTCCTAATTTCAACAAGGTAATTTTTAAGATTTCTTACAATTTTGCATTCCATTGTTTTATCGGAATCACTTATCATCTACACTATTGCACAAAAAAACCCTTGCATAATTAACCAGAGGAGGAACTTGAAGAATTGGAGGGAGCAATGTGTTAGATCAGGTTAATGTTTGATTTTCTATTAGTTCAATTTGTAAATCTTAATGTCTATTTGGAATAATTCCCTGGTGCACGTTGAATACTCTTAACATACAAAACTGGATTTTTGCATATGATTATAATATTAGTCAAGACGTGCGTGCACGTGCACGCTTACTAGTTATTAACTTACAGAAAAACAATAAACCGAGTCAGCCTAATTACTAGCAGCTTTACGCAGGCAACAGGATCCGGCTTGTCTGCTCCCTCCCCATGCTTGCATCCGTGTTCCCACTTCATCCTACGGTTGTCTTTTTTTTTCTTTCTAATCTAATCATCTTCTCCCTGATTTTAAGAGGATGGGGCCGAAGTCTTATTTTATTCCAATCAAATCAAGCCATGTATGCGGGAGCATGGATGGGCGCACGCGTAGGGAGCAGGCAAGTATCGTCCCACGCAACACACACACACACACACACACGGTAACTATCGCTATAGAGAAAAATCACCAAGCATTGCGCATCGAGTCCAGGTCGCCTCCATCGTCACATCGTCTTCTCTCGCCTCCTCGTTCTTCCCCATTCCGTAATCACCGCCGACAGTGGGGCGCCACTCTCCTCTTAAGATTTTCTAGCCATTTGAAAGCAATTAGTGAAGGATGAGATCTTAATTTATTGAATCCCTCCTTGATCTTCTAGAATCCCGTCCTATATATCCTCCATAGGTTAGTCTTTCTTATTATCTGATTCAATTTGATTCATTCTCCTTCATTCCCCATAGGCTTGACTTGAGAGAGAGAGAAAAGGTGGGAGAAGGGATAAAATGTTCAAGGTGTGGAAAATAATCCCTTGATATATGTCATGTTGGAACCAACCTCTTTTGGATTCCCAAAGTGTCCCTAGAAATTTATTTAATGGTCCAGCAACATTTGAAATTGGCCTTTTCAATTTTTAAAAATAGCTGGACACTCCCAAATGCTTTGGAACTTTTTGTAGCAACCCAGAATGTTGCGCTGTATTTTTATGCCAAATTTTGTATTAAAAAAAACTCATTTAGTATCTCAAATAAAATGCAAAGTAGGAAGCAAATAATCAGTTAAAAAAAGTAAAAGACCTAAACTACTGGTGAACTGGGCTCTAGGTCAACAGTGGGAGCCCAGCCCACCTCGCCACCTCCTCCTTCCTACTGCTCATCAGGAGCGCCGTGGACGTGTGAGCCCCGTCCATGGTCGCGGATGGCCACACGTCGTCCATCCCGTGGCTCCCCGACGCATATAAGGTCTTCCCGAGCCCCGGGCAAACACTAGCCACTTCCTCCTTCATTTCTCGCGCCGCTTCTTCTTCCCCCGCGAGAGACCGAGCCACCATCGCCATGGCTCCGGTGTAGCCGCGCCCACCTTCGTCCCCGCGTCGCGCCTCCCTGTCCATTCGCCTCGCGGGCGTCTTCTTCACAGTCTACGCCAAGCGCCTGGAGCCGGGGACCACGTCAGTGCTCGCTCCACCGTCGTCTTCCACTGTCAGACGCATCGGAGCTCGTCGTCGATCTGCGCCGCCCCGAGCACCTCGAGTCGCCCTCGGGCCTTCTCTGCAACGACCGTGAGCTCACCTCCGATTCCCCCCTCTACTTAACCCCTAGTTCGTCCCAAGCTAGCTCCCCACCGTAGCCGCCGTGCCCGTGCGCGACACCGTCAGAGCTCGTGCTCCCGCACGCCTATGGTTGCGTCCCCGCGCCCGCGCCCCACCCCGTCCGTGTGCGCGCCCCACTGCGCCCGGCTAGGCCCGCCGTTGCCTGTCGCCACTCGCCGCCATCTGCTGCTCGTGCTATGCTGCTACTGCTGCTTCCGCCGATGGCTGCTGCTGCCTGCTGCGAGCTACGCTGCTGACTGCTACTTCTTCTGCTTTGCTCTACTGCTATGCTGATGCTGCCCCCTGCGCCAGCCCGTGCCCCGCCTTTCCCCCGTGACCGCACGCCCGCCGGAGCTCTGCCGCACGGGCCGCCCCCTGCAACCGCCTCCTCCTCGTAGCGCCGCTCCGCCCTGCCCCGCAGCACCGCCCGCAGCGCCGCGCCATGTGTGGCCATCGACATGCGCATCCCTGGCCGCGCCGATCGCCCCATCCAGCCACGCCTCGCCGGCCGTCTGGGCCTCCGCTTGCGCCCCGGGTTCGCTCATACGGGCGCTCGCGCCCAACGCCCGGTACCAGCCCCGGCTGGCCCCCTGAGGCACTGCCAATAGGGCCCCACGCCCCTGTGTAAAAAAATAGGTTAAAAAAAGGTATAATAAAATATAATTAATTAATTAATTAACTTAATTAACTAGGATTAATTAGCCTAATTTCATGATTAGTTGAAATCTGGATTAATTAGCTAAACCTACTGTATGACAGGGGCCCCACCCCCTATTGACCAGTCAACGTTGACTGGTCAATAGGGACCCCTGGACCCACATGCCAGCCGATGTGTACACTTCTGTGGATATAGAGGTGGGTACCCATAGCAATTTACTAATTATTTTCGAATTAAAGTAAATTCAGAAATTGTTTAAATCTTTGAAAAATCGTAGAAAATAATCCGTGACTCGGATGGAAAACTTTTATACACGAAAGTTGCTCAGAAAAATATGACGAATCCGAATACGCAGTCCGTTCAACTGCCACGCATCCCTAGCATAGCGAACCTGCAACTTTCCCCCTCCATTTCATCTATATGAAAATGCCAAACTTCGGGAAAACATTCTCGAATGTTTTTTCCCCTTTGCCGGTATCGTGTAGCACTGCGTTAGGACACCCCTAGCATCGCGTCTTGCCATGTCATGCATAGTATCGCACTTGTTTGCTCTATATTTATTGTTTCTTCCCCCTCTTCTCTCTGGTAGACCTTGAGACCGCTACTGATGCTGCCCCTGTGATCGACTACGTCGATGACGACCCTTCTTCCCTTTCATCGGAGCTTCCAGGCAAGCCCCCCCCTTTGATCATCCCGATATCGCCCCATTCCATTCTCTCATACTTGCATTATATTTTGCTACTGTAATTGACTGCTCCTATTCTGATGCAGAGCCTGCTTTTGTAAACTGCTTATTGTTACCTACCTGCTTATCCTAAACTGCTTAGTATATGTTGGTTAGTGATCCACCAGTGATCCACTAGTGACCCCCACCTTGTCCTTGTTGCCCCTGCTTCATCATCGACGACTCGATCAACATGATCGGCGACCAGAGCCCGACACCTCACATCACATCATGCCCCTTTTGTTGCTCGACTCTACAGAGCTACTATCGGGTGCCGAGGGTGATACCTCGCAACGCACTCCTGATGATAACTCTGTAGTGTAGCTATTCGGTCGTGGTCATCGAGGGTGGTTCCTCCTTCACCATTCCCAATACGGCTCTGTCCTACAACACCTCAAGTGTGAACCTCGAGGGTGGTTCCTCATATGTTCACCTTGATGATTACATCGAGTGGAATCCATCGAGGGTGATTCCTCGGGTTTCCCCCTTGATGTTTTGGACACACGGTTACCCGGACTTTACTGAGACCATTGTTGAAGTCGGGTCGGCCCTAAGGGGTACCCGCGAGTTGATGTGAAAGTCGGACGGGCCCGTAGAGCACCCGTGAGTTTTCTACGTGGCACAGCCGGGAATTCTGGGCCCTTGCCGTAAGTCCATGAGACGGGGCGACGTGGTCGCATTACCGTGAGTCTCTACTTGTCTTCGCGAGCCCCCAATGCACTAACAGGTTTGGGTATTTGTTCTGAGTTGGCCTCTGGCCTTTACGCACTAACCACCACGGGAGAATAGTTATGGGCCTCGATGTCGCAATATCAGCCGAAGCTTTGTCAGACGTCCAGTTCAGCATGGCGGCATGGTCGGATCGCGTCGACCATCCGAGGTGGCGCTGGTATTCACCCTGCGCGCAATGACCCGGAGTGCAACGGGCGATGGGCCCAAGACCCCAGAGCGCTTATGATGTAGACCGACGAGGACCTCTCTGCTGAGCCTAGGTAGGGTTGCGACGTGTTGATCTTACGAGGCCGGGCATCACCCAGGAAAGTGTGTCCTGCAGGGAAGTTATATATTCGAATATTGTGTCCACGGTAATGGACGTTCAGACTTGTATCCTGATCTTATATAACTAGAATCGGATACTTGAGACATGTGATGGATATGTGGCTCCGAGATTGCTTTCTCGCAGGGAGTCGAGGAAGGATCTCTGGACGTTAATACTACAACATGTTTGTTAAATATAAACTGCTATTCTATACTCTTGTGAATGGTGCAAGATGGTTGGAGCTGCTTGAAGATGCTAGTCTTCGATAGGCTAGGCTTTCCCCTATATTATGGCATTCTGCAGTTTAGTCCATAGATACAACCCTTCCATTTGATACCAATGCATACTTAGTATAGATCTGATGCTTGCGAGTACTTTGGATGAGTACTCACGGTTGCTTTGCTACCTCCTTTTCCCCTTTCTTCCTTCTTTCCAGTTGTTGCAACCAGTTGGTGGATCCCGGGAGATAGATGCCACCGCCGACGGATACTACTACATGGAGGCCGCCGAAGACCAGGAGTAGTTAGGAAGTCCCAGGTAGGAGGCCTTGCCTCTTCGATCGTCGTTGCTTTTGTGTTTGCCTTCTTAAGGCATCCTTGTCTAACTTTATGTCTGTAGTCAGATATTGTTGCTTCCGCTGACTCTTGTGTATCGAGCTTGTATTCGAGCCCTCGAGGCCCCTGGCTTGTAATAAAGCTTATATTATTTTAATTTGTGTCTAGAGTTGTGTTGTGATATCTTCCCACGAGTCACTGATCTTGGTCGTACACATTTCGTGCATGATTAGTGTACGGTCAAATCGGGGGCGTCACAAGTTGGTATCAGAGCCGACTGCCTGTAGGAACCCCCTTTCCAAGTCCATGGCCGAAGTTGAGTCTAGTTCTTGAAAAACTATTTTACTAACATGGTTGTGCGGCTTACGGGCCCCATGTCGCCATCGGGTGGTATTAATATATTTTATTCCTCGTCTATACTCTGGGAATCTAACCGCTCTTCCATTCGGGTTAAATGATTTTACTAACTCTAACACTAGGTGTCGGTGTCAAAACCGGCGGATCTCGGGTAGGGGGTCCCGAACTGTGTGTCTAAGGCGGATGGTAACAGGAGGCAGGGGACACGATGTTTACCCAGGTTCGGGCCCTCTTGATGGAGGTAATACCCTACGTCCTGCTTGATTGTTCTTGATGATATGAGTATTACAAGAGTTGATCTACCACGAGATCAGAGAGGCTAAATCCTAGAAGCTAGCCTATGGTATGATTGTATGTTGTCCTACGGACTAAACCCTCCGGTTTATATAGACACCGGAGGGGGCTAGGGTTACATAAAGTCGGTTACAAGGGAGGAGATCTGCACATCCGTATTGCCTAGCTTGCCTTCCACGCCAACTAGAGTCCCATCCGGACACGAGACGAAGTCTTCAATCTTGTATCTTCATAGTCCATCAGTCCGACCAAAGGATATAGTCTGGTTGTTTGGAGACCCCCTAATCCAGGACTCCGTTAGTAGCCCCTGAACCAGGCTTCAATGACGATGAGTCCAGCGCGCAGTATTGTCTTCGGCATTGCAAGGCGGGTTCTTCTCCAAATCTTGAATATCTGTTAACTAGTGTCCGGTTCCCATAAATGTTGGACTTCTTGGCTTCTGTGCCTAATAAGGGCCATCTTCCACGCGTCGAGCGAATGCGAGGAGCCAGGGCGTTTTTACATTCGCCTCCCTAGCCAGGTAAATAAATTGTCTATTAAAGGGATGGGGATTCTTAGATCCAATCCACACCATCCTCCCCCAGCGAGAATATATCAGAGCGCGCTCGGAAAAAATCCATTCCATCATGGCCGACCACCGCAGCTCCTCCTCCCGCCCCCGTAGCCCTAGGCCAGGTGATTGGGAGAGGTGTTCCGTCCCGCACAGTCATTTAGTAGAGCTGCAGACCCTGGGATTTCTCCCTCCAGCGTATATGGTCCCCGTCCGAGCCGGGCTTGCCACCTATAATGGCGGGGAGCAAGCAGAGAGATTCCCTAGCCCCTCTAAGGGGGAGTGGGTGTGCCTTGTCCCTTACTTACTAAGGGGACTCGGATTTCCAATTCATCCGTTCCTCCGCGGGCTCCTGGAGTTTTACGGTCTCCAACTGCATAATTTCACCCCTGCTTCCAAATTACACATCGCCGATTACGTTGCCCTTTGCGAGCTATTTTTGGGCTGCGAGGCTCATTGCGAGCTGTGGAAAAGGTTATTTTTCCTTGTGCCCCGCACACAGAAGGGGTCACTTTATCAGGTGGGCGAAGCCGAAATATGGCGCATCGCCGAGACCGGATACCTATCTGGCACTCCAAAGAAGACATCCGAAGACTGGCCTTCGGAGTGGTTTTATATGGAGGACGTCCCCCTTCCAGACCCTGTTCGGCGGGGTCTTCCTGAGTTCAACAATGCTCCTATGAAGAAATGCCGAAGCTGGCGCCCACGGAGCCCCCAGGAGGAAGACAACGGAGAAGTCCTTTACCTGATGAACCGGATTAAAGCGCTGGCTCAATCAGGTTTGACAATAAACGAGGTTATGTCAATATGCATAATGCGGGGAGTGCAACCACTTCAATATTGAGGGCACCCCTGTGGTGTTTTAACGGGGAAGATGATGCCACCCGTTGCGGGCGTAAGGGACCAGCTGCTGCTTTAGCAAAAATTCTGTCCGAGTTGTTCAAGGGAGAGGAAGAGGAGTTCATTCGTATCAAGCCACGCGATGGATTCTCCATGTACAACCCTCCAAGCTGGGTGAGTTATACCTGTTTACTCCCATTCTTCCCGCATTCTTCGTCGTAGGTACTCACCTTGCCATCTTACGGCAGGAACTGCGAAAAGCTGTAAGGGAGGTCAACAGCCCATCTCCATAACCAGAGGACCCTGGCCGGGCCCTCGGTCCCGGACTCAAAGAGGATCCGGACATATTCGTGGAGCTGATAGACAGGCAATTCTATCAATTGAGCTGCGATGACGCCATGGTGGCCATAACGGCCGACTATCCCGGACTGCTCCCTGCGTCGCACGTAAGAAAAACCAAAATCCCAACTCCAAAAATAGGATCCCCCTTTAGACACTTCACCTACCGTACACATATGGTGTTTTAAAGGGAAGGCATTCGGGATGCCGTGCCGAACCCGCAGCAACTCGCCAACAAGAGGCATCGAAGCTGGGTAGGCCAAAAAGGAAGGCGGTCAGGACGGAGACGCCGGCGCAGAGGTATGACACAAAACCTCGCTCCGTGGTTGTCGTCTTTCTCAAAATGCAACGACGTCCATGTTTCTTTAATAGAAAAAACGCTCGCCGGACTATATCCGAAGAGGCTGCCGATCACGCCTCCACCAGTCGGGCTCCAGGGCCGGACATAGAGGTGGAAGCCAACATGGGGCGGACGCCGGATGCTCCTCCTACAGAGGATGCGGATGGACTATCCGCTACAAATTCAGAAGTGGAGAGCGCCATGAATCACAGGCGTCGCCGGGCTGTACTCTGTGACGCTTGTTTCTCGCTAGAGGCATTTGATGCCTTCAATTCTGGAGACACGTACATCCGTGCTGCTCAAAATGGTCTAGCCAGAGCCACGGACCAGTATGTCAGGGATATACGGGTAAGCAAATCTGACGATTATATGTATCAGTAGCCCCTGAGACTTGAAACAGTTGACGCAACTGATTTAAGGATCATTATTTATGCAGGTTCTTACGGAGAAGAATTTCCAATTGTCTCAAGAGCTGGACGAGTGCAAGGCCCAGCTGGAAGCCGCTGTTGCTGCATTGAAGGAGTCCAAAAAGGGTCCCCCTGGTAACGCTTTTGTCTATTGCAAAGAATATGGGTACCAGGTAGTATGTGGCACGTATGCACACCTAACAATAGATGTTGCAGGTGGCCCTGGAGTGAATCCAGAGGCCGTGGAGGCAGATACGGCACGTGATGATCGACAGCGAAATGCTGGCGAGCGCGTGCTAACGCGAGTCAGGCAGGAGAAAAATGATCTCCAAGACACCAATATCTGGCTGGGCGTGGAACTGAAGGATGTCTGAGCCCAGCTTGTGGACTCCGTGAAGGAGAATAAACGGCTTCGGCGCGGCATTTTTAGTAAGTGCTTGAACGAACTTTTTAAAGGAGTTCGGCGAAGAAGCCTGCTAACAGTGTTATGTCTGCAGGTATACTGACGGGTCGTCCCGTGGAGGAGATGCCCGGGTCTTCGGGTTATCTTCTAACAGAGCTCTCACAACTGCACGAACAAGTTCGACAGGTGATGCAGGGTATTGCCCAAGCCTTGTGGCCATCCGCGTCCCCGCCAGGAGGCATGGGGGAGCTTATAGAGGAGCTCAAGGGAGCGCGGCGGCGCTTCCGATTATGGAAGATATCAGCCTGCCGACAAGGTGCAAGGGAAGCCTGGGCTATGGTGAAGACACGATATACCAAGGCTGACCCAAACCACATGGCCGAGGTCGGACTTGTGGGGCCTGATGGGAAAGAGATCCCCGTCAGTTTAGTGTATGATCAAGTAGAATTAGCCGCGAAGTATTCCCATCAGGATTGTAGGCTAGACAGCCTGTTGGATGGTATAGAGGAAGAATTTAATCAGTCTTAGTGACTGTGTACTTCAAGTGACATATGTAATGTCCCTAGCCGGATTGTAAATCATTTGTCATGGCGGACCTTTTCGCTTCGACCTCTGGACCCGATAGTCTGGAGTGTATCCGAATACCCACTCGGTTATGTAAAAACCGGGGTATGCATGGAAACCAGGCGTAGGGGTCATAAGTGCTTGAACAGACAAGTACCCAACTAGCTATGTTATATTACATGGATAGTAAGAAACATCTTCCAGGGAGAATAGTTCTGTTAAGGGTTCCTTTCCCTGGGTACGCATGCCCTAATGTGCATGTCCGAACTGCGAGACGCAGGCTAAAAACATCTGGGGGCGTGTAGTAAATTAAATGAAAGTCGTCTTTTATTCACCGACCGAATATTCCCTTAAGAACGCTAGCTTTCGGCTTCACCCAGTCTGAGGTACACGTCCGGCTGACCCGACAGTAACAATCGCAGAGGTGCTCCCCTTATGCCGTAGCCGAATTAACGGGAACGTAGGGCATAAATACAAGAGCCAGGCAACCCAGCTTGGCCAAAACTTAAGTCATATCGATGCATATATTGGCAAAAAAGGTACATGCGGAAGAATAACACATGTGCGGGGCATAAAGCCCAGAAAGATAATTAGATTAAGCTTCTGTATAAGAAGCCCCCAGGTATATTGAGCGTGGTTAGCGCGTCAAGATTGTGTAACCAAGACACAAGTTTAGCCCTTTAGGGCCTTGAAGAGAAAAAAAGAGAAAGAAAGAGAGAAAAAACAGATGCGCAAAAAATTGATGGAGGTAAGGAGACGAACATAGAGTCCGGCACTAGGCGTAGAATCTTCGGAGTCTGGCTGCGTTCCATGGGTTTGGCTCGAGTCGGTTATCCGATGCATCCCGCAGACGGTACGCTCCGCCAGTTAGAACCTGGTCGATAATGAAGGGACCTTCCCATTTGGGCTTGAGCTTGTTATTTTTCTTCTCCGGCAGGCATAGAACCAGTTCGCCAACGTTATAGGTTTTGGCCCGCACTTCTCTGCTTTGATACCTTCGAGCCTGTTGCTGATAGAATGCGGAACAGGCTTTTTCCACGTTGCGCTCCTCCTCCAGGGCATCCAAACTGTCCTGCCGATCGAGCTCGGCCTCTCTTTCTTCGTACATGCGCACTCGAGGTGAGTCATGAATTATGTCACAAGGCAGCACCGCCTCAGCGCCGTACACCATAAAAAACGGTGTGTATCCAGTAGTGCGATTCGGCGTGGTCCGCAGGCCCCATAGTACGGAGTCGAGCTCCTCTACCCAATGAGTGTCTGATTCCTTTAAGGACCGCACTAATCTGGGTTTAATGCCGCTCATGATAAGACCATTCGCTCGTTCGACTTGACCGTTAGTTTGCGGATGATAGACAGAAGCATAATCGAGCTTGATGCCCATGTTGCTGCACCAAAATTTCACCTCGTCGGCTGTAAAGTTCGTGCCGTTGTCAGTGATGATGCTGTGGGGGACGCCATAATGGTGTACAACCCCGGATATGAAGTCTATCACCGGTCCAGATTCAACCGTTTTGACAGGTTTGGCTTCTATCCATTTGGTGAATTTATCCACCATGACCAGTAAGTATTTTTTCTTATGGGTTCCCCTTTGAGGGGTCCGACCATATCAAGCCCCCAGACAGCAAAGGGCCAAGTAATGGGGATTGTTTGGAGGGCGGTAGGTGGCATGTGTCTTTGGTTTGCAAAAAGCTGGCAACGAACACAATGTTGTACCAGATGCTGTGCATCTGCCTGGGCCGTCGGCCAATAAAAACCTGTACGGAAGGCCTTGCTTACAAGGGCCCGGGCTGTGGCGTGGTGGCCGCCGAGGCCGGCATGGATTTCTGCCAAAAGCTTCCGCCCTTCCTCTTTGGAGATGCACCTTTGAAGGACTCCGGCTGTGCTTTTCTTATAAAGCTCGCCCTCGTGGACCTTGTAGGCTTTAGATAGCCGCACTATGCAACGTGCCTCATTTTGGTCCTCGGATAATTCCTGCCTAGTTAGGTAGGCCAGGAATGGTTCTGTCCACGGGGCGATGACGGCCATTATCACGTGGGCTGAAGGTGTTATTTCGATGGCAGAGCCTCCGATTGTGTCAGAGTGTTCGGTATCTGGGGTTGTGGCCGGGTACGTACTATTTTTGCCGGTGTCCCCTTCCCATACCACGGATGGTTTAAACAATCTTTCCAGGAAGATGTTCGGTGGGACAGGGCCGCGTCTAGCGCCGATACGGGCGAGGATGTCCGCCGTCTGGTTGTTTTCCCGAGCCACATGGTGGAATTCAAGCCAACCAAGCTGACATTTTGAGGATGGTGTTGCGATATGCTGCCATTTTTGGATCCTTGGCATCGAAGTCTCCATTTATTTGGGATATTGCAAGGTTCGAGTCCCCACGCACCTCTAGGCGTTGGATGCCCATGGAGACTGCCATCCGGAGACCGTGTAATAGGGCATCGTATTCGGCTGCGTTATTGGAGTCTGTGTATAGTATTTGGAGTACGTATTGCACTATATCTTCGGTGGGGGACGTTAGGACGATGCCAGCCCCCAGACCAGCCAACATTTTAGAGCCATCGAAGTGCATGATCCAATTGGAGTATGCGCCATACTCTTTAGGGAGTTCGACTTCCGTCCATTCGGCGACGAAATCGTCCAATACTTGCGACTTAATGGCTCGCCGTGGTTTGTATGTTATGTCGAATGGGAGGAGCTCGATGGCCCATTTGGCAATCCGACCCATGGCATCGTGGTTGTTTATTATGTCATTGAGTGGTACTTCGGAGGCCACCGTGATTGAACACTCTTGAAAGTAGTGTCATAATTTTCGGGATGCCATGAATACCGCGTATGCTATCTTTTGATAATGTGGGTACCGTGATTTGCATGGAGTGAGGACGGTGGATACATAATATACCGGCTTTTGAAGTGGGAATTTATGTCCGTCCATCTCTCGTTCGACGACGAGCACTGCGCTTACAACTTGATGAGTTGCCGCTATATATAATAGCATTGGTTCGCCAATAGTTGGCGCGGCCAAGATTGGGTTGGTGGCCAGGATGGCTTTTATTTCTTCCAGTCCGGCCGTGGCTGCGTCTGTCCACTCGAAGTGTTCGGTGCGCTGAAGAAGGCGATAAAGGGGAAGTGCCTTTTCTCCTAATCGGGAGATAAAGCGGCTTAAAGCCGCCACACATCCAGTTAATTTCTGGATTTGCTTGAGGTCAGTTGGGATAGCCAATTGTGACAGAGCTCGGATTTTAGCCGGATTTGCTTCAATTCCTCTACTGGAGACAATGAAGCCCAGGAGCTTTCCGGCGGGAACGCCGAAAACGCATTTTTCCGGATTGAGCTTAATGTCGTATGTTCGGAGATTGGTGAACGTGAGCCTCAAGTCGTCTATTAAAGAGTCAACGTGTCTGGTTTTAATGACCACATCGTCTACATATGCCTCCACAGTCTTACCGATCTGCTTTTCCAGACATGTATGGATCATGCGCTGATATGTTGCGCCGACGTTTTTGAGCCCGAAGGGCATTGTGTTAAAACAGAAGGGGCTGTATGGCGTGATAAATGCCGTTGCGGCTTGATCAGACTCTGCCATCTTAATCTGGTGGTAACCGGAGTATGCATCGAGGAAGCACAATGATTTGTGTCCTACGGTAGCGTTGATGATTTGATCGATGCGAGGGAGTGGGAAGGGATCCTTTGGGCAAGCCTTATTAAGGTCTTTGAAGTCGACGCATAGGCGCCAGGATTTGTCCTTCTTTGGTACCATCACCAGGTTTGCTAGCCAGTCCGGATGTTTTATTTCTTTAATAAATCCGGCCTCCAGTAGCTTGGCTAGCTCCTCTCCCATGGCTTGTCGCTTAGGTTCAGAGAAACGCCGAAGAGTCTGCTTGACCGGCTTGAATCCTTTTAGAATATTAAGGCTATGCTCGGCCAATCTACGTGGGATTCCTGGCATGTCTGAAGGATGCCAGGAGAATATATCCCAATTCTCGCGCAGAAACTCCCGTAGTGCGACGTCTACAGCGGGGTTTAACTGTGCCTCGATGGATGCTGTTTTTGTGGGGTCCGTTGGATGGACTTGGAATTTGACTATTTCGTCCGCTGGTTTAAAGGAGGTGGATTTGGATCTTTTGTCTAGTATCACGTTGTCCCTGTCCACCGTGGAGCGCAACGCGGTTAACTCCTCCGCCACAAGGGCTTCGGATAATGCCTCGAGGGCTAGTGCGGCTGTTTTGTCTTCCGCGCGGAGTGCTATGTCCGGATCACTAACTAGAGTGATGATTCCATTGGGTCCAGGCATTTTGAGCTTCATGTACCTGTAATGGGGTATGGCTTGAAAAATCGTGACTGCCTCCCGCCCTAGAAGGGCGTTGTATCCGCTACTGAACGGGGCCACTTGGAATGTAATTTCTTCGGACCTGTAATTCTCCGGAGCGCCGAATACCACATCAAGTGTGATTTTTCCAGCGCAACGTGCCTCCCGACTAGGGATGATTCCTCGGAAGGTCGTACTGCTTTGCTCAATACGGTTGCTGTCTATTTCCATTTTTTGTAGAGTTTCCTCATAAATGAGGTTTAATCCGCTGCCGCCGTCCATGAGCACCTTAGTGAGCCGAAAGCCGTCCACAATTGGACTGAGGACCAAAGCGGCTGGTGTTCGGGCTGTTCGGAATTTAGGTTCATCACTGGCATTGAAGGTGATAGCCGTGTCGCTCCATGGATTTATTGCTGCCACGTGGCAGATTTCGGCAAGGCTGCGGAGTGCTCGCTTACGCCTATTATTTGAGGCGAAGGTCTTGAAGACCGTTAATACTGTATTGTTATTCGTGGGAAGGTGCTCTGAGGTATTTTGGGTGAGGAGATCCTCACCGCTTTTGGCCACCTGCCGGAGTACCCAACATGCTCTGAGGTTGTGTGTTGATATGGTATCCGCTGTACTATGGATTTTGCAGGGCCCGTTAAGACATCCCTCCAATACGGTTCCACGCCCTGTAGTGGGCTTTTGCTTCTTTGTAATTGAGTCGGGCGACTTATGAGAGTGCACCCTTTTAGTCCGGACTGGGGGTTTTGTCAGAGCCAGATTATCCCAAAATTGTGTTTGGGTTTTCCAGGCACTTTCCATCGCACAGTATTTCCGTACTATGGCTGCCAAGTCAGCGAAGTGTGTTATGTCACGACGACTTATGGCGTTGAGGACTCCCTTGTCCGTGCAATTGTTGCAAAAGAACGAAATTGCGTCTTCCTCGCGACTGTCCTTGACCTTGTTCATTACAAGGAGGAATCTGGCCCAATAGTGATGTACTGTCTCTTGGGGCGCTTGCCTAATGTGGGAAAGATCGTTTGTATCTGGGTGGGTGGATTTAAGTCCAGCCCTTGACCCAATCTGTGATCCCGGGGCAGGGGAGTTTCCGATCTTGGAAGTTCGGGCTCCGGGATGTTGCCCTGTGGGTTTGGTATGTGGCCTGATTCTGGATTCAGGGTTAGGGCATTGTCCTCCCATGAGCGAGTATCCGGCTCGGGGAGCTCAGGAATCCGGACATAGTTCGCCCTCAGGATAGAGGGAGAATCGCCGCATTGCTCCTCCACCACCGCTATCTGATGGGTGACTGGCGGAGAGTTAATCTCCCTTTGGTCGGGTTTAAGCCCAATACGATCGTAGTCTATAGTGACTCCCAGAGCGGCGATGCGATCCAAGAGCTCGTTCAAAGAGGAGAGCTCCATTGGATCCATCTGCTCGATGAATTTTGAGCTGATGTGGAGGCTATTTTCGATGACCCGAGAAGTCATCGTCTGCGCCGCGGCCGAGCGGGCGGTCATGATGAAGCCGCCTAGTCGGAGAGTTTGGCCTATAGCCAGGGCTCCCCTAGAGGTGATGTTGTCCTTGACAACGAGGCGAGCCATCCTCCTTATGATGACGACACAGTGGAACTCTCAATGAAAGCACCAATATCGGTGTCAAAACCGGCGGATCTCGGGTAGGGGGTCCCGAACTGTGCGTCTAAGGCGGATGGTAATAGGAGGCAGGGGACACGATGTTTACCCAGGTTCAGGCCCTCTTGATGGAGTAATACCCTACATCCTGCTTGATTGTTCTTGATGCTATGAGTATTACAAGAGTTGATCTACCACGAGATCAGAGAGGCTAAATCCTAGAAGCTAGCCTATGGTATGATTGTATGTTGTCCTACGGACTAAACCCTCTGGTTTATATAGACATCGGAGGGGGCTATGGTTACATAAAGTCGGTTACAAGGGAGGAGATCTACACATCCGTATTGCCTAGCTTGCCTTCCACGCCAAGTAGAGTCCCATCCGGACACGAGACGAAGTCTTCAATCTTGTATCTTCATAGTCCATTAGTCCGGCCAAAGGATATAGTCCGGTTGTCCGGAGACCCCCTAATCCAGGAATCCCTCACTAGGTTCTCGTAAATACTTTCTCCTGGAGAGGCTCTCACTTCAGATGATTGCTTGGTGCACCAGAAAATTCTGAAGATACTCTCTGATGTTTTCCCGAGACCTTTGTGCCCTTTGTCGTTGTGATCCCTACCACTGATAAATCCTTGTGGGTAACATCCTACATTTGTCGTTCATACCTTCATCCCCAGTTGCTCTTGTTATTACAAGATGTCCTGAAATACTCTTCGATGTTTCGAGAATCCTTTATGCTTACTGCCCTGCAGTTCCTTGCCGCATGAATACCCCTACAGATATTTACTCGCGCTTACCGAGTATCCGTTCATCCATAGTTGTTCATGGGTTTCACAAGGTACTTTGAAGTACTAACCGATCTTCCGATAATCCTCTCCAACTATTGCTCTGCAAATACTTATCTGCTTGCATTATGGTTACTTCCATATGTCTAGCAATACTCATTAGCATCCTTTGTCTTTGTAATTTCGAGCATTTGATTCGATTTGTTTGTGAATGATCGCGATCATCAGTCCTATTTAGAATTCTTCCCTTGGTTCAGACATCACTCTGGACATGAGCTGGTGTTCAGTGAATCAAGCCTTGATTGATTGTCATTCTGAGTCTATTCAACTTATCCATCCTTAATCAGAGCGTTTGCTTCTGATCCCTTGATTTGGAAATCATAATTCCTTTGCATTTGAGCTTGAATTAGTCAGTTGTTTCTATAGTATGATCTTCTTGCATTCTTTCTTCTTATAGTTGAGTACCGATGCTCACATTAGATCCCTTGTGGACCACCAGATCCTTTGTTGGGTTTTACCCGACAATGTCCTTCATATTCAATAACCTTGTGAGCCTTTCCTCGGATACATAATTCCTTTGGTAAGTTGTATCCTCTGCTTCCTCAACCATGCTCTACTTCCGAGCTTGTGTTAATTACTCCTGAAGATTGCAGTATATGTTCCTAAGATACCCTGATGGGTTGAACCTATGCCTTCCATAATCTGTGTGAACTCGGAAACTTCTACGGGTCATACTCTACTGGTGTTATGCCAGTTAAAATCACAACACTACGGCATCGTCGAAGATGAGAAGTGGATGAAAGGTTATGCATTGGAGAAGTGGGAGTCAACCTTGAACTTTGTGTTCATTCCCATGGACACGATGTGGAACTTATCATGGAAGCTTCTTGTAATAATAATAATCCCCTTGTGATAAGTTCATCTTGTATCTATGTTTGGTCCTTTGCGACCGTGGTTCTGAACATATCGTTCTTTGATCCCATTTCTTGGACAAGTTGAAGTACTTGTCTTCCGGAGATCATTTCACCTGTCCAACCTCTATTCTGCTCTACCCTTGAGTACTATCCTCTGGTATCTTGAGAATATCACGGAAGTACATAACTTCTTATGAGTTTGATAACCCACAAGTATAGGGGATCGCAACAATTTTCGAGGGTAGAGTATTCGACCCAAATTTATAGATTCGACACAAGGGGAGCCAAAGAATATTTGAAGGTATTAGCAGTTGAGTTGTCAATTCAGCCACACCTGGAGATTAATTATCTGCAGCAAAGTGATCAGTAGCAAAGTAGTTTGATAGTTTTGATAGTAGTGACAGTAGCAATAGTAACAGTAATAGTGATAGCAGTAATTTTGTAGCAAGTGTAACGGTGATGATAGTAGTAGTTACTTAGCAGAAACAATATAGGATAAATTCGTAGGCATTGCCGTGACTTGTTGGATGATATTCATCATGTGACAGTTATAACCTAGGGCGATACGGCACTAGCTCCAGTTCATCAATATAATGCAGGCATGTATTCCGTAAATAGTCATACGTGCTTTATTAAAAGAACTTGCATGACATCTTTTGTCCTACCCTCCCGTGGCAGCGGGGTCCATATTGGAAACTAAGGGATATTAAGGCCTCCTTTTAATAGAGAACCGGAACAAAACATTAACACATAGTGAATACATGAACTCCTCAAACTACGACCATCACCGGGAGTGGGCTCGGTTGTTGTCACTCTGGGGTTGCTGGATCATAACACGTAGTAGGTGACTATAACTTGCAAGATCAGATCTAACACATGGATATAATGATGAATGCATAAACGGTTCAGACCTGAGTTCATGGCACCCGGGCCCAAAGTGACAACATTAAGCATAGCAAAGTCATAGCAACATCAATCTAAGAACATAGTGGATACTAGGGATCAGGCCCTAACAAAACTAACTCGATTACATGATGAATTTCATCCATCTCCTCACCGACCAGTGAGCCTACGAAGGAATTACTCACTCCCGGTGGGGAGCATCATGGAATTGGCGATGGAGAAGGGTTGGTGATGACGAAGAACGAAGATCCCCCCTCTCCGGAGCCCCAAATGGACTCCAGAGCTGCCCTCCCGAGGAAGAACAGGGCTTGGCGGTGGCTCTGTCTCGTGGATCGTAATAATTCTTTCTCCCTGATTTTTTTTCTGGAAATATGTGATTTTATAGTGTCAGGGTTGAGGTCTGCGGCGCCACCAGGTGGGTACAACCCTCCTGGGCGCGCCAGGAGAGGGGGGCATGCCCTGGTGGGTTGTGCCCACCTAGGGACCCCTCTCGGATGGGTCTTGGCTCCAGTAATTCTTATTATTGATATAAAAAATCCTCGCAAAGTTTCGTTCCATTCCGAGAACTTCTATTTCTGCACAAAAACAACACCATTGTAGTTCTGCTGAAAACAACGTCAGTCCGGGGTTTGTTTCATTCAAATCATGCAAATTAGAGTCCAAAACAAGAGGAAAAGCGTGAGAAAAAGTAGATACGTTGGAGATGTATCAACTCCCCCAAGCTTAAACCTTTGCTTGTCCTCAAGCAATTCAGTTGATAAACTGAAAGTGAGAAAGAAAAACTTTTACGAACTCTTTTGCTCTTGTTTGCATAAATAAGCTTAAACAGCACCCAGGTTTTCGGCCAACATTATAACTAACCATGTCAATAATAACTCTTAAAGATTATAATGACTCATACCAATGACATAATCAGCTAGCAAGCAATAATAAGATATCTCAAACGGCAACACGTTGTCAAAACAACCATGATATAATATGACAATAGTGGTATCTCGCTAGCCCTTTCTGAGACCGCAAAACATAAATGCAGAGCACCTCCAAAGTTCAAGCAGCGACTAAACATTGTAATTCATGGTAGAAAAGATCCAGTCATGATGCACTAACATTAGCTACACACAATGCATAAATCATGAAAGTTGTGCTCTGCTTAGTTTCTGGCGCTTGTTTTTAGAAGGTGGTGACACAACATAAAAGTAAATAGATAGTCCCTTCATAGAGGGAAGCAGTGATTTGCAGAGGTGCCAGAGCTCAATTTTTAAAACAGAGGTAAATGATTATTTTGAGGCATGCACCCTTCTTATCCACTTCACGACCATCAGTTATCAACATCTTCCATGCTAAGCACGCTAGTGGCGGTTCCCAAGCGATAAGAGTAAAGGTTTTGACTCCATTGGGAGTTTTTGTTTGATTATTTCAGAGATGAACTCTTTTTCATGTTTGCAGTTTGGGACTGGGCATCCCTATTACCGCCCTTTTCTCGTACGATGGTGAGTGAATAAACACTCGACCTAAGAATAACCCGCTTAGCATGGAAGATACCGACCACCTCCTGTCGTTCCATGAATGATCCAGGCACACAAAAGGATAGTTTTTAGAAGTTTTTAGAGGTGGCACATGAAAATTTACTTAGAATGGCAGGGTAATACCGTATATAGGTAGGTATGGTGGACTCATCTGGAATAAACTTTGGGTTCAAGATTTTTGATGTACAAGCAGAATTCCCACTTAGTATAGGCGACGGTTAGCAATTTAGATTGAGAAGCGGCCAGCTAGAGAGCAACAATGATCATAACCATGCATTATGTACAAGTCACATTGGACACTAGCATGAGTAGGATATGATCACCATGAACATAAATATCATAGAGGCTTGATGGCAGCTAGAACTATGTCGGTATTTCCCTAGAGAGGGAGGGATGATGTAACACAGCGATGGTAGAGTATTTCCCTCAGTTACGAAATGAAGGTATTGAACTAGTAGGATGACCAAGCAACACAACATAAACATCACCTACACACAAATAACAAGACCTCTTAACCCGATGAGTTAAAGGGGTTGTCAATCCCTTTCGGGTAACACCGCCAGAAATTGGCAAGCAGACGTGAGATAAATTGTAATAGGTTGAAATAATGGATCACAAATAAATAAAGTGCAGCAAGGTATTTTTGTATTTTTGGTTTAATAGATCTGAATAAAAATGCAAAGGAAAAGTAGATCGCAAAGGTAAATATATGAGAAATAAGACCCGGGGGCCGTAGGTTTCACTAGTGGCTTCTCTCGAGAAAACAGAAAACGGTGGGTGAACAAATTACTGTTGGGCAATTGATAGAACTTCAAATACTCATGACGATATCCAGGCAATGATCATTACATATGCATCACGTCCAAGATTAGCAGACCGACTCCTGCCTGCATCTACTACTATTACTCCACACATCGACCGCTATCCAGCATGCATCTAGTGTATTAAGTTCATGGAAAAACGGAGTAATGCAATAAGAATGCTGACATGATGTAGAGAAGATCCGTTTATCTATATGGGGGTAGATATAGATCTCGTCTTTTTATCCTTACACTACTAGAAAAAAGCCTAGTAGTAGCGTGGGTTTAATGCCTATTAGTAGCGCGGGGAACCGCGCTACTAGTAAGGCGCTACAGCTATTACTTAGCAGTAGTGCGTGTGGCACACGCTAATGCTAAGACATATAGCCGCAATGCGTGTTTACTCCAGCGCTACTGCTAATCTAACTAGTAGTAGCGTGTTTCCTGTCCATCGCTACTAGTATTATTTTTTTCATTTTTCATTTTTAGTGTATTTATACACCGTTATACAAATTTTGGTATAATACCAATTATGAGGTTGTTATATCAATATGTCCATAACAGTGTGTCAAATGAAGGTGGATTAGGTTCAAGTGGAGGCAACATGTGGTGCATGTCAAAAGTATACTACTAATCCAAACTTGATCTAGTTTGGACTAGTAGTACTTTCGATGTGCACCACATGTTGCCTCCACTTGAATCTAATCCGCCAACACAAGCTATTTAATCATCATCATAGTCATTACCACCAACAGTAGCTATTTAATCATCATAGTCATAGTGTAGCACACATCATCATCTTCAAACTCATTCTAGCTAGCTAATCACGATCAACACTAGCTGCGGTAGCTATCTAATCACCACCAACACCAGCTAATAATAATCATCATAGTCATTACCACCAACACTAGCTATTTGATCATCGTAACTCATTTCTAGCTAGCTAATCACTCCTGCTGCTCTCTCTCAGGTAAAATAGCATAAAACATTTGTAGAACTCCTGCTTCATCATGTTGGAGCATGCAGATGAACCTGTCTCCTAATCGCGGGCTATGCTTCTGATTGCTGCCCCCTAGTACTTCTCTGCGATCGTTCACAATTTTGCTCCAGTCTTTCACTATTAAGCATTCCTCGCTTTTAGAAATCCTGAATGCACTAAAGTGCATTGTAGGATGTCTTGGCCGTAAGCTAACCATTCTCATGCGACCTTTAGTCTCAATCCAATGAGGCACAACATTCATCGGGAGTCCCTGTTGAAGAACATCGTATAGTAACATACTTAGCAATGAAGGTTAGCTTAAAAATAATGTATGCAAAAGATTCACTGAGGACAAATAGTAAACATTTTACCATCTTTCCTAAATAGATGTGACCGTAGTTCAATACGAACACTATTGGTCGCACGTTTTGAGTACTAAGATTTTTAAGTCCAGGAAAATAATTTGTCTTGACAGTATGAAGATCCTCAAGCCATGAAACATAATTACCTATCTCCTCCCAGTTTAGTTCAGCCCCGGGACAGTGGACGGTCATGTCTACCAAGCGCCGGACATGTTTGCTTGAATGGAAATAAGCTGTCAATAGAAATTAGTTGTCAACTATTTTTGAATAAACAATATCGAAGACATAAATATGGTTGAGAAACTCACATAATGGTATAACTGGAGGCGTCTGCACATCGACCCAGATGTCGATATTACCTTCAATATCATCTTCCGGACGAATATCAAAGGTGATAACCATATCAAGCTCAAATGCATAAGTCTTGCATAGTGCTTGCCAAGTTTTGCATTCAAAATAGGTGTAGGTGTCTGCGTTGTATAATTTTGCGTGGAAAGTATAACCATGCTCGGTCTTCAAGTAAACTCTCTTTACCTACATAGTAGTTTTCATAGGACTGAAACCTATCTTATCCAAGACAAAAACTCTTGCATGGCAGGGGATACGCTAGTAGGTAAAAAAAAATTAAATTATAAGTTGAAGCAAATGAAGCACATGTCATGCTTAATTACAAAAAATACTTGTCGCTGTGACTTACTATATCCACTTCGAAGTTCTCGTCCATCTTGATGCTGAAGCGCCTATCATCATCTAGGAAGATTCTGCCGCACAAGCCACGCTCGTCTTCACAGTATTCGCAAATACCAAAATCCTTTTCGTTGTCAGACATTTTCTATGTTCATAGTTGAAATATTAATTGAAAATCGATCGAAGGCAACTACCAGGATACTCAACACACAAATCCAGGGCACTCGATATTTTTGCTACATATTCTGGCACAAGTCATGCCAAAATTCACGAAAAAATCTGGCATGACCTTTGCTAAAATAGGACATATCGAGCGCCTGAAATTTGCCGGAACGGGGATGAATCAACACTCCGGCAAAGCATAGGCCACTCGGAGGTGTAACCTGCAAACATGACCGGCCACTTGGGCAAGCACATATCCTATTTGAGCAACACAAGATATTCATTTCAAAATATCTTATAGGACTCATATTGACATGAGCATTCAATAAGCAAAATCAAATCGTAAAATAAATAAGTATTCAAATTAGCATGCATTCAATAAGGAAAAGTAAATCATCTCATGTGTCCGTACATCGTCGAATATTATCACTAATACATCCTGAATAGTATCATACATATAACATCACTAATACAACTAAAACCCTAGCGCACGACGAGTATCGGCGCGGGTGGTGGACACCCAAAGAGAAGGAACCATCACAGGATCATAGCTCCAGTGAGATCCCTGGAGAACCTGTGCTCCAACGCAAACAAGTAGCGATGGACGTGCGCGTCCTCCTCGCTGACACGGTGATGTACCACCTCCGCGGGGTCCTCAAGCCTCTGCACCGTCACTGGTCCACGCGACCTTCACCAAAGAAGGTTCGGGTCAACGATGGGCTGGCTCCGCACCAAGCTGCGCCCCCCGGTAGGTAGCGCCTCCCAGTACCAGCCCGGTGGAGCCCAGTCCCGGACATGGCCCATCTGGTCAAGTAGGTGTCCTCCGCCGAGTCGACGATGAGGATGCGGGATAGGCATCGTCGACGTCGATGTGGGAAAAATTGCTTTAACTAAAAAAATAACAACAAATGTGACATGTTCAACTAGTTCTTACTAAAAATAAACTTACTATAAATAAAAATAAACCAGTACCTAATTAGTACCTAGTTCTTACTAACTAATTAGTACCTAGGAACTACTGCCCTAATTACCATCTAATTTGATGAACCTAGGGGTGGAAAGTGGTAGCGGATATTCCAATTATTCCACTTAAAAGTGAAATAAGTGGTCAAATTTTACTCGTTTTATTATGCATTACATTAGTGTTTATTCATCATCTAAGAAAACATCATCTAAGAAAACATCCGAGCTGCATCTGTATCTGATAACATCCCCATCCAATTCATTTCCACCCATAGATGAACCCTAACTAATTTGATGCAACTAAAATTTGAAGAACCCTAGGCAGAGGTAGGGGGGAGGAGCAGGCGTGCTCACCTCAGGTGCCTGGGGTGAGGGAGGGGCAGGCGGCGTCGAGGTCGGGGTCGGGGCTCGGGCGCGCGGCGGAGGGCGGCATCGAATCCAGGGTCGGGGGCGGCGTCGAGGGTGTGCGGAGAGCGACGAGAGAGCGTGATACGTCTCCAACGTATCTATAATTTTTGATTGCTCCATGCTATATTATCTACTGTTTTGGACTATAATGGGCTTTATTTTCCACTTTTATATTATTTTTGGGACTAACCTATTAACCGGAGGCCTAGCCCAGAATTGTTGTTTTTTTTGCCTATTTCAGTGTTTCGGAGAAACAGAATATCAAACGGAGTCCAAACGGAATAAAATATTCGGGAATGTGATTTTCTCATCGAACGTGATCCAGGAGACTTGGACCCTACTCCAGGGAGCCAAAGAGGAGGTCACGAGGGTGGGGGGCGCGCCCCCCTGCCTCGTGGGCCCCTCGGTGCTCCACCGATGTACTTCTTCCTCCTATATATACACACGTACCCCCAAACGATCAGAACAGGAGCCAAAAACCTAATTCCACCGCCGCAACTTTCTGTATCCACGAGATCCCATCTTGGGGCTTGTTCCGGAGCTCCGCCGGAAGAGGGCCGTCATCACGGAGGGCTTCTACATCATCCTAGCCCCTCCGATGAAGTGTGAGTAGTTTACCTCAGACCTTCGGGTCCATAGTTAGTAGCTAGATGGCTTCTTCTCTCTCTTTGAATCTCAATACAAAGTCCCCCCTCTCTTGTGGAGATCTATTCGATGTAATCTTCTTTTTGCAGTGTGTTTGTTGAGACCGATGAATTGTGGGTTTATGATCAAGTCTATCTATGAATAATATTTGAATCTTCTCTGAATTCTTTTATGTATGATTGGTTATCTTTGCAAGTCTCTTCGAATTATCCGTTTGGTTTGGCCAACTAGATTGGTAGTTCTTGCCATGGGAGAAGTGCTTAGCTTTGGGTTCGATCTTGCGGTGTCCTTACCCAGTGACAGAAGGGGCAGCAAGGCACGTATTGTATCATTGCCATCGAGGATAACAAGATGGGGTTTATTTCATATTGCATGAATTTATCTCTCTACATCATGTCATCTTGCTTAAGGTGTTACTCTGTTTTTAACTTAATACTCTAGATGCATGCTGGATAGCGGTCGATGAGTGGAGTAATAGTAGTAGATGCAGAATCGTTTCGGTCTACTTGTCACGGACATGATGCCTATATACATGATCATGCCTAGATATTCTCATAACTATGCTCAATTCTGTCAATTGCTCAACAGTAATTTGTTCACCCACCGTAGAATACTTATGCTCTTGAGAGAAGCCACTAGTGAAACCTATAGCCCCCAAGTCTATTCTCATCATATCAATCTCCATCACTTTAATCTTGCTTTGCTTTTTTTACTTTGATTTTACTTTTTTACTTTGTATCTTTATACCAAAAATATTATATCTCACTCTCGTAAGTGACCGTGAAGGGATTGACAACCCCTAATCGCGTTGGTTGCGAGTAGCTATCGCTTTGTGCAGGTACGAAGGACTTGAGCGTGGCCTCCCACTGGATTGATACCTTGGTTCTCAAAAACTGAGGGAAATACTTACGCTACTCTGCTGCATCATCCCTTCCTCTTCGGGGAAAACCAACGCAAGCTCAAGACGTAGCAAGAAGGATTTTTGGCGCCGTTGCTGGGGAGTCTACGCAAAAGTCAACATACTAAGTACCCATCGCAATCCCTATCTCTCGCATTACATTATTTGCCATTTGCCTCTCGTTTTCCTCTCCCCCACTTCACCCTTGCCTTTTATTCGCCCTCTCTCTCTATCCTCCCTCTCTATTTGCCTCTTTTGCCCGTTTGCCTCTTGTTTGCTCGTGTGCTAGTTTGCTTGCTTGTCGTTATGTCTGAAATTGGGGAAGTTATCGCCAATATGGGCGATAACAATATCATGGAAAATTCTGATGCTCCTGCTGAAGAACCCCCTACCTACCATACAAAAAGATTTGGAATCAGTAGTGGTAATATTATTGGAAAAGGAGTTATTCAAGATTTCTTTACTTGTGCTGGTGCTTTTCCCTCTATGGGCGGTTCTATTCTCCATAGAACTACTAGTCTTGCGGACGCTATTGCCATGCTTATCGTTGAACTTGAAAGGCAATTTATGCATATGCACCCATCTATACAAAGAGTTTTCCTAGAATTTTCTAATATCGAGCATTCCTCTGTTAAGCGCGCCGCTACTATATTTTTGGCTCATGAATTCAGATTTATAATAAAAGAAGCCAAAGAAATCTTTGCGCACTATAGGGTGGACGTTGGTCGTCCTCCCATAGAATCTATCCTCTTCGATCAAGAAGAAATTATGCGCTTTCAATCTCCTGACTATGTTGCTTATAATGAAAACCTTAGAAAAAGGTGCCAACCAATATTTTAATTGATAGAATCTCTGAACTTTATGATGATTTGTCTATTCGAAATAATGAGCTAGGATACTCTCTTGAGTCTAGGCTCACAAAGTTCTGTCAAAAGAATGCTTATAATGATGAATTGGTTGTACATTACGAAGGGCAGAAAGAGGAACCTATACCTCCTAAAATTGATCTTGGGGACTTCTGTCCTATTAAATTTAGCCCTTTTGATTAATTTTTCTTGCCTCAAAGAAAACTTGCTTCTGAACATAGAGAATATGAAATGAGCTTCACCGATCTATCTTATTACTACGGCAATACTTAGATCTATCCTCGCTTTTATGCCTAGCTAGGTGCATTAAACGATAGCGCTTGTTGGGAGGCAACCCAATTTTATTTTTATTCCTTGCTTTTTGCTCCTGTTTAGTAATAAATAAATTATTTAGCCTCTGTTTTGGTTGTGTTTTTTGTGTTTAATTAGTGTTTGTGCCAAGTAGAACCGTTGGGAAGACTTGGGGAAAGTCTTGTTGAACTTGCTGTAAAAAACAGAAACTTTAGCACTCACGAGAACTGCTGTCATTTTTATTTGAAGAGTGCTATTTAGTTAATTATTTTTGCAGATAATTAATAGATAAATTCCTCACGTCCAGCAATTTATTTTAGAATTTTTGGGGTTCCAGATCTTGCGCTAGCTACAGATTACTACAGAATGTTCTGCTTTTGACAGATTCTGTTTTTCGTGTGTTGTTTGCTTATTTTGATGAATCTATGGCTAGTAAAATAATTTATAATCCATAGACAAGTTGGAATACAGTAGGTTTAACACCAATATAAATAAAGAATGGGTTCATTACAGTACCTTGAAGTGTTTTTTCGTTTCCATCGCCTGTTCCGTCCAAGCCCTCCCGATAAACACGACCATGCATTCCGTTCCGACCCAGCCGGTTGGCTCCCACGCGTTCCGTTGCCTCCTCATGAACACGAGGCATTCCGTTGCCTCCCCATGAACACAACGACGACGCTGTTTCTCTGTTCCGACCCAACCATGTACACGAGCCCTCGCCGTACGTATGCGCGAGTAGGCATTCGAGACCCCGCCCGTATGTACACATACGTGACCGTATTTTATTTCTTGCACCCAGGCCGCTGTACGTACGTGTACATGCTACGTGCGCGCCTCTACTACGACATGCACGCGCCTCTACTACGACACGTGTGCACCTCTACATCGACCAGTATGTACGTACACGTTCGCGACCAGAATGACAACGCTACGTACGCTTCGACCAGGTGGGTCCCGACTGTCAGGTACTTCCTTGCCTGTGAAGATGTAGCTGGTGGGTCCCAGCAGTCAGGGGGCGAATCGTTTTTTTTGCCCGGACGTACTTGCTTGCGTGCGAAGATGTAGCTGGTGGGTCCCAGCAGTCAGGGGGAAACGTTTTTTTTCGCGAAATACAGTGGCTCGTCCGGTGGGTCCCAGCTGTCAGGTGGAGGAATCATTATTTTCCGCGTAATAAGGAGGCACTTCCTTGCTGCGGCCGTGGACCCAGCTGTCAGCCTCTCCACGTACAGTCCATGTCTGATGGAAGTCGTTCCTTGACCATGTTGACCACGCGGCACCGAGAGCACCAGGGTGGTGGACGACAGCGAGGCCTAGGAAGGGGACGACACGGAGGCAGGGAAGACTCGGCAGTTGTTTCCCACGCAGAGGGGAGTACGACTGTATGAGGGTTTACTGGTTCATCTGCCGTCGCCGGAGAATAACAGTAGGTGTGGGTGAGTAGAGGGATGGTTGGCCAGCGATGGGAGTACGGTCGGGCGGTGAGGCCTGCGCGGCAGGACAGCCGGCCGCGAGGAGGAGGGAGCAGGCAGTCCCGCCGGTGCTTGTTTTAGCGGCTAGAACAGGAAGAGCAGAGATTGAAGAAGCACGACGGCCGTTGGATGGACATCCAACAGTCAGTGCTTGTGCATCAACCTTATTTTTAGGAAAGCCTCAAATCTGTGGAAAACAACATACAGCCCATCTACCATTATTTCTAATAATTTACAACCAATTTGCTAATTCTTAAGGTTTTTTTGGAGCCCATATTATTTTTGTTAGCATTACAGCCCATATTGTGGCAACGGTTAAAAATTATACGAAATTTTGCATATTTCGGTGCGGTCCGAACTGTTTTTAATCCTGAAATTTCGACTCACATTCAAACTGATTTTAAAAATAAATGTATATCAATATAAAATCCAACAAATTGTCCATGCATAAAAATTAATGTAATTTAAAACCTTGAAATGAAAAAAAAAGATATTTGAAACTAATTGCCGATTTGATGTGTTTTAAAAATGTACAACCCATTTCTCATTACTAATGGGCCATTTTCTCGGCCAGCCGAATGAAAGCTCTCCTCGTCTTGAAAGATTTGTAGCCCAACAGGCCTGACAAAGCGACTTGGCAGATCACAAAAAACTGGGCTGTGGCCGTGGACCCAGCTGTCAGCCTCTCCACGTATAGTACTCTTCCGATGGAAGTCGTTCCTTGACCACGTTGACCATGCCGTGCGGAGAGCACCACAGCGGTGGACGACGGCGAGGCCTAGGAAGGGGACGACGCGGCAGTGGAAGCCCGCACGGAGAGGACTACGAGGGTTCACTGGTTCAGCTGCGGTGTGAGGCTGTCATCACCGCAGGGCCTGGCTAGCGGTGGGAATAGTAGGGGGTGGTGAGGCCTCTGCGGCAGCACAGCCGGCCACGGGAGGCTGGAGCATGCGGCACGACCGGCGCTGCTTTGGGCGGCTGGAGCAAGAAGACCAGAGGTTGAAGAAGCACTACGGCCGTTGGATGGACATCGTACGGTCACTTGAGCTAGAATCGTTCATATTGACTAAGTTGACAAAGCCCTTCGTCCCCGTCAACTTAGTAGGCCCTCAAGTCAGCCTCCCAGCAAGGTGGGTCCCAGCTAGCCGGGGGAGTATTCATTTTTTTGTGCGTAATAAGGAGGCACTTTCGGTGGGTCCGAGCTCACAGCGGGGGGAATGTTTTTTTCATGAAATATGGTGGCCCATCCGATGGGTCCCAGCAGTCAGGGGGAAATGGTTTTTTTCGCAAAATACTGGTGGCCCATCCGGTGGGTCCCTGCTGTCTGGTGGAGGAATCATTATTTTCCGTGTAATAAGGAGGCACTTCCTTGCTGCCGTCGTGGACCCAGCTGTCAGCCTCTCCACGTACAGTCCACGTTTGATGGAAGTCGTTCCTTGACCACGTTGACCACGCCGCGCCGAGAGCACCAAGGCGGTGGACGACGGCGAGGCCTAGGAAGGGGACGAGGCGGAGCCGGTGAAGACGCAGCAGTGGATGCCCACGCGGAGAGGAGTATGAGGGTTCACTCGTTCGGCTGTTGTGTGAGGCTGCGTCGCCGCAGGGCTTGGCCAGCGGTGGGAATAGTAGTGGGCAGTGAGGCCTCCGCGGCAGCACAATCGGCCACGAGAGGCAGGAGCAGGCGGCACGACCGACACTGCTTTGGGCGGCTGGAGCAAGAAGACCAGAGGTTGAAGAAGCACTACGGCCGTTGGATGGACATCGTACGGTCACTACAACTAGAATCATTTATATTGACTAAGTTGACAAAGCCCTTGGTACGTCAACTTAGTAGGCCCAAAGGTCAGCTTCCGAAATGGTGGGCCCCAGATGTCAGGGGGAGGAATCATTTTTTGGGAGGGTGAAGCTAGAATATCCGAGATTGAAGAAGAAGCACGACATCCGTTGGATGGACATCCAACGGCTGCTGCTACTAGAACCGTGTGTTGACTATAAGTTGACAAAGCCTTGCATACGCGTCAACTCTATTTTTTTAGGGGACGCGTCAACTTAGTAAGGCCAGAAGTGTGTGGCAGAGAACTTATAGCCCATTTGAGATTTGTAAGAATGTGTAGCCCATTTTTGAATTCTAATGGAATTTACTACAGCCCATTTATAGTTTTTTAAAAGTACAGCCCATTTCAACCAACCGTTCAAAACAAAATTCAATAAAATTTCCCACATTTTGATGGGATCCGAAATATTTTTATCCAGAAATTTCTAGTCAGATTAAATACAATTTCAATATAAATTTATATTACATAAAATCCAACGAAACATTACGCTCGCAACAATTAATGAAATTAAAATTTCCAATATCCAAAATAATATTTTATAAAGTAATCACGTGTTTGGTGCATTTTTTATAGTTACTGCCCAATTTTTATAATTACATCCCATTTATTATTTCTTATAGCCCATTTTCTTGTTAAGCCTAATGCATCCCTCTTAGAAAAGATTTGCAGCCCAGCGGGGCAGAGAATAACAACTTGACCTTGCCTGGGTATTCCTAAAAAAAGTATAGCTGGGCTAGCCATTTTCAGCTTGAAAAAAATTTAATATCTAGGCTGGATATCTGGCCTGGGCTAGACGGGCCACAACCCGCCCAGTTAATACCTGCAGCGATGTTTTCGTTGTTGTTCAGAGGAGAAAAATTAATATCTGGGCTAAACATCGAAAAACTCTGCAGTGCTCGCACCTCAAAAACACAAATACTGCTCGAGCTGCTTGGTCCCAGCTGTCGGCCGCTTCTTGTCCAATTCTCTCGTTTATTGACTACTACATAGGTTGACAATGGTGTGGGACCGTGATGTCAGGAAACCAGGGGGAAGCAAAATAAATTACTCCAGCGAGCGCTTCCACCTCTGCCTCGTTGTCTCCCGTGGAAACCCCTTTCCTCCTTTTTTTTGCTCGGGCAAGGACCAATGCATGCAGCACGTCCATGCGGTTATTAGGCAAGAAATAAAAGCGCTTTGCATGCTATGAATTACGATGGCCTGCATGGGTAGCTAATAAGGCATCCTCTTAACTGCTGTGATTAAATGTTGTGTTTAGAAGAGAGAAATATTCTTCTTTTCCACCAATCTGCTTGCACCTAGGTCGTGATGCACCTTCTAATACGACTTATTCACCTAGACGGAGGGAGTATAGTTTTATACATATATATATATAATAATAAGGAGGCACTTGCGTACGTAAGGCTATGGACCTGGTGGGTCCCCATTGTCATCCTCTCCAAGTAAAGTTATCTCCTCGCCTGCGCGCTTTCCGCCCGAAACAGTCAGCGCCGCCCGCCCCGCTTCCCGGTGCAGGCGATTGCTCCGCCTTCAAATGACACAAGTGCCGTCTGTCCGTCCATCTTCCGCCCACATTAATGATACGCGGTTGCCGAGGCGGCTACTCCGGCGCCACACGTCCGTCCCTCCGCCCGCCCACCATTGCTATATAAACTGCTGCGCCGGCCATAGCCGCAGTCATCCGCATCCGTTCCCTTTCTCCTGTCCACACCACTACTGCCCACCATGGCTTCCTCGTGCTCCAGCGCTCTTCGGAACGGGCGGACGACGGACCACAAGGAGATGGCAGCCATTGCTGCCGACCGGCTGGCCAGCAGGCAGCCGGAGGACGACGACGTCCCAATGGAGAACATGGTAGTCGACGATCCAGCGCCAACCCCCTCCTCCATGCCATCCTTGCCGGTGCATTGCATCATGACCATCGGCGAGGCCCGTGCCCAATATATGGACAGTGTGAGGCAGATGCGTCAGGAGCAGTTTCGGGAGGCGTAGGCCGACGCCGCCTACAACCACCATCTCCTCCAGGAGAACCTGCAGGCGGAGGAGCAGATCGTCGTGGAGCGGGCGGAGCAGGAGGCGCTGCTCGACTCATACCGCTCCGCCCGCAAGAGCCGCCTCGAGCACTGGCGGTACCGCATGCAGGTGGCGGAGGCTGCGGCCGCCTACAAAAAGGCTAGCAAAGAGGGCGATGAAGCGGGCGAGGCACTGTTTGGCGAGACCGAGGACGAGGCAGAGGACAATGCTGGCTCTGACGAGTCCCCGCTCCGCTGGCGTCGACGAGGCCCTGCTCCGCCGAGGCCCCGTGGCGCCAACAACGAGGCAGAGGACACCGCCGGCTCTGTCGAGGCCCCGCCCCGCCAACAATGAGGCAGAGGACATCGCCGGCTCAGCCAAGGCCCCACCCTGCCGACAACGCGGGGGAGGATTTCCACCGCTCCGCTGAGGCGCCGCCCGCCGGCAACGAGAAAGAGGACATCGCCGGCTCCGCCGAGGCCCCGCCCCGCTGCCAACGTGGCCGCGCCACACAGAAAACGAGGAAGAGTAGAACACGGTAGGTCACCGCCGCTCAGGTCCAAGTAAGGCCATCGCTGCTACCCTCCTGTTGAAGCCAAGCTAGGCGGGTTGACCATTGACGGCCGGTTAGCTTCTTGGCGGCGACGTGGATTCGGGGAGTTCTGCTGGAGAATAACGCTGCTTCTACTTAACTGCTGGTGCAGTTGGCTGACTGACACGTGGGCCCAACAGGCCACATGTTAGTTACGCAACTGCACCTGCAGTTAAGTCACTGAAGCTTCTGTTCAGCTCAGCGGGACACATGTGGGTAGCTTCGGTTAATTAATTATACCTCCAGCGCACCCCTTTTTAGTTGAAGAATGTATGAAATGTAATGAAATCTGGCATGTTTATATGAAATCCGACCGTGTATGAATGAATTTATTTCGATTAGTTCGAATTCCTGTATCACTGGCATTGGATGAACATGCAAAAAAATACGTACTAGCATTATTCCTAGGGTGATCACCTCGTTTGCAGCAGTTTCACATGTACTCCCTCCGGTCCTTTCTAGTCTGCATACAAGTTTTGTCTCCAGTCAAAGTATCTCTACTTTGACCAATCTTATACAAAAAAGTATGCACTTTCACAACGTGCGAAGTAAAAAGGAAGAGAAGGAGTACAAATAGTTTGAGCAACTTTTTAGCGTTTCTGTACATTGCAATCAAACACATAGGACTGGCAATTCATAGAGAACATTCAAAACAATCGATGATTATGCATCTCAGCGACTCAGATGTCAGAGGCAATGTTTACTTCACAACTAAAG
Source organism: Triticum urartu (assembly GCF_003073215.2). Classification (NCBI taxonomy): domain Eukaryota; kingdom Viridiplantae; phylum Streptophyta; class Magnoliopsida; order Poales; family Poaceae; genus Triticum; species Triticum urartu. The sequence goes on along the minus strand of NC_053023.1, from coordinate 63,199,149 downwards.
AATAAAGAACAAAATTGATCGACGCTGCTGACAGCAAAGGGCGTCCCATTCGAAAATATCAAACGCATGTCTTGCTAAACTCAATGAGCAAAATTTGACAAGGTTGTCCCATTCCAAAATATCAAATGCCTACGATTGTGGAATGGGCAGGGTTTGCCATCAGTTTGGACATTGACATGGCACCTCGTGCTAAATAAACCAGCTGTTCTTTTTGTGCAGTTCCACCAAAATCAACCAAATTTGCGCGTAGCTTGTATGATTTTGCCCTTATATGTTGCAACGCCTTGAACTTATCAATACCTCCTTTCTTGTGGTGGAAATGAATGATTCGATGTATTGATGAACATTTTGTGCAGTTCCCATTGAAATCAAGCTGAGCACCCTTGTTTGCACAAATACAAAAAAGTGATTAGTATAGAGCAAATTGTACTATGAATTGACAGTTTCAACAGGCACATACATGGTCCATGTAGAGCACACTTTTAGAAAAATGGAACTCACCAGAAAGAATCCTAGAACAACATTGTACTCGCGCATCACAGCAAAAAAATGGAGATTTTGTCAGTCCTTCTGAGCTGAAGTTAGTTTGGTCTTGTGGGGAGTAATGTAACCATCCTTCAACCGCTCCTTCTGATGATAAGATAGACATGGCTTCTTCATCCTGGCATAATCGGAACTAGTCACTTCACGTACTCCATATTCTTCTTCAGAGGAAGATGATCCTGTTGTGCAAAGACAAGAGGACTACTAAATGCTAGCATCACTGTTTGCTCGAAAAAAAGGAAAGGAAATATTTAAAATAGCACAGATGAAGCACTTCTCAAGGATAATACCACTTTTTCATGACAGTATCTAAACAGTAGCACAACACCAATAGAGATGACAAAGCTCAATCATATGGATGAAATCAGTGGGCGAGTACCAACCTTTGTCAGGAGGCTTATTGTGTAGAGCATACAGATGAAGCAATTCTCCGGAACCATCTGTTGCTATCTACGGTGGTGGCCATGCTTACTATATACTCCTCGATTAGTTTAATGTTTCCAACATCTTCTTGTGTAGTTCCACTAAAATATATGGTATCTTCAAAGAAGATCCCTGTTTGCACAAGTAGAGATAATTACATATTACATTAAGAGCGGCATCAAATCAGTGGCAAAACAATTGCTCGTTCCAGCCATAGCAATAAATTAAGATGCAAAACTATATCATTACTTGTGTCATCACAGTTCCAGTGCTTCATTACAGCACCGGGAGTTGATTTTTGTTTTTCTTCCCCTTGTTCTTCCCCTTCATCACTTGGTTCAATAACAAACAAGCTTCGGCTTCAATGTAAGGTTTGGCATGTCAATTAGGGAGCACAACTATAGTACTAAACTTAATTTTCTGATGAAAGTGGCAAAATACATGCCAGCAGTTGTGAAATATCCTTATCTTACCTCAATGGGATATTATGGTGCACATATAGATTGGAAGTCTTGTCTCCATTTGTGCAGTTCATTAAAATCAAGCAACATTATCGTACAAGTAGCACAACATATGAATGCACACTGCAGAATCATGTGAAAGAAGGCTAGTACTGACCTCTCATGATGCGGAATTCAAATAACTCACAAGAAGAAGATCTGAACCAAATTCGCCTTAACAGATAGGAAGTAAGATCTCCTCTTGTGCAGTTCCACTAAGATCAAGCAATCAAGCAACGTTGTCGGTGTGACATTTTGGTTGAACTGCACAAAACACTCTTAAAACAAAAGTGTTTTGTGCAGTGCAACAAAAGGTCACAATGGCAACGAGGTGAAGCAGATAACCCTGTTTACACAGAGGTACAAAGGAAGCAATTAGTGGTCAATAACGATGGATGACACAGAAGCCAACAAAAAGAAGAATCTACCTTATCTAAATGGGAAAGAAAGCAAGACAGTAGCATTTCTCAAACGGTGGCATTGATTAATATTAACATAGAGATTATATTAACAATAAAATTTGTTAAACATGTAATTTGCTTTTAACTGTGGCATTGCATCAATTTTCTAGCGGCATTATTAGAGGGTGTTTGTTTACAGGGACATTTTGGTGTAGGGACTAAAAAAACTCTGTGTTAGTCCCATCTAAACCAAAGAGGAGGGACTTTTAGGGACTAAAAGTGGGCATTTGGGACTAAAGAAAGAAGACCCGAGGGAGTCTTTTTGGGACTTTTTCCAACAGTGGCCCCTGCCACGCATCGCACCTTGTCTCTATTAGTTCATTACTAGGGGTAACATGGTCTTTTAGCATGTCATTTAATAACCTCTAGTCCATGTTTAGTCCCTGGAACCCAGCAGGTAGGGACTAGGGAGTTTTTAACCAAACAGGGCCTTAGATTAACAACAGCTAATGAGTTGCACGGGACAGTGGACGCACCAGCATCATGTGCATCTACCGATGTACTGTGGTCATGCACAGTCTGTTGCAACAAAGAACAAACAACCAAGGAGCATATTTGTGTTGGTCCCAGTTTTGTTATCTTTAGACGCCTTTCCCTATGTGAGCGCAGCAAATCTAGTCCTGCTCAAACTCTACAGCCTTGTCCCTTCCTTTCCTTTTTGAACCAGTACTTTCGCCCCTTCCTTTCCTCTTTGAACCACATCCTAGATTTATGCGATACAACTTTCCCCACAACTTCCCCCCATTCCTTTCCTCTTTGAACCACGTCCTAGATTAATGCTATACAACTTTCCCCCTTCATTTCCTCTTTGAACCACGTCCTAGATTCATGCTATATACAACTTTTCCCACTACTTCCCCCACTCCTTTCCTCTTTGAACCACGTCCTAGATTCATGGTATATGTCGTGGGTTTGTCACGGCAGATGTCCTCGTGAAAGGACTTAGTCGTGGAGCCATCGCAATGGGTTAGCTTAAAGGGATTAAACCGGACAAGGGGACACGGGAGTTTATACTAGTTCGGCCCCTTCGATGAAGGTAAAAGCCTATGTCTAGTTGTGATTGGTATTGCTAGGGTTTCGAAGGCCAGGGAGCGAATCCACTTTGTCTGGCTCTCGAGTTGTTGTTATCTGTCCCTAAACCGCGGCCGGGTTGTCCCTTTATATACATAGGCCGACGCCCGCCGGGCTACAGAGTCCCGAAGCCGGTTTATAAACGTATCCGGTTCGGCCTCTCTCTTTCTATCTTACTATACAAGTTACATGACTAGGCCGGTTTACATTTACAGATTGTAACCCGCCTTTGGGCCCTCCGTAAAGCGCCATCATCTTTACATCTTCATGGGCTTCTAATCTCCAAAGAGTCAACCCGGCTACATAAGGCCGGTTTACCTCCAGTAGTAATATCCCCAACATTAGGCCCTAGATTGGTTTGAACTTGTTCATGTCAATCTTCCACACTTTAGAAAAAATCTTCTCTCTTATCTTCATTTTTGATGTTGTAAACCGCCATGACGTCATACTTCAAAATTACGATAAACCGTCCTGACGTCATCCATCCGTTGATGTCGGAGATTTCCTTCATTTAATATATATCCAGTCATCGAGGCAACACCTTTATTAAATTATCCATTTTTTGGGCTCCTCGATTCCCGTATTTGCCATTTTTTCACTTCGCCTTATAAATAGGACCGAGGGGTCATTTTCACCGTTCCCCCCGTGCCTCTTCGCATCGTCTTCCTCGCGCCGCTCAGCTTCTGGAACTCTGCTGCCACCGTCGACCGTCGTCTCTGCTCCCACCTTGGCCGCTGCATCGCTCTGAACGCACCAGAAAACTGCGGCGCCCTTCCGCTTCCTCACCAGCTCCGGTAAGTTCTCTGCTTTTTTCACCATAGATCTATTCTAGGGTTTCGACATTCTTCGCAGTTCTTCCGAAGTTCATCAGTGCTATTCTTCCCTGTTCTTCCTTTAATAGATGGACACTTCATGCTTGATGCATCTCTTGCCGTAGCTTACCTACCATGGTCATCACAAATCCTTATGCGCAAAGAACTGATCTAGTCTGTCAAAAATTGCTTCGGTTCTGTACCTCTTCAAGATCCAATTATTTTTGCTTTTCTGTCTTATCTTTAGATCCGAAAGTTTTATACTTCACTATGAGATCTGTTTCTATGTTCCTGTGAGATCCGTTTCTCCTCGCACTAATATAAGCGGTTTAACATTGTATAAATAGTCTATGCCATTAGCCCTCTGATAAACCGGAAAAGCATGTTACCTTCATAATAATGCTCTGGTTTAACAGTGTCTGATCAATCCTGCGCTAGCATTACCTTTCTTTCTCATTATACTAGTCTCCGGGTTGTACCATTTATCATATCAGTATGTTTCTTAATCCCTTGTCTCTTGTGTATAATCATGCGTAATTTATAAACCGGCCTTTCATTTTCAGTTTGTTCGCTTTGCAATGGCCAAACAATTCACTGCCTGCAACTGGGCTCGTTCCCGGGTTACTGAGGATCAATTGGATGAGATGGTTAGCATCGGCTCTCTACCTAAGAAAACTGAGATCAAATGGCGAGTTCCAGGAACAGAGAATCCTCCAACCCCAAGACAAGGCGAGGTGGTAATCTTTGTTGACCATAAAGGCCGTGGTTTCAAACCGCCAGGGTCAAAATTTTATCGAGATGTACTTGCTAGCTTCCAACTGCATACACAAGATATTGGTCCCAACTCAGTCTCCAACTTATGTAATTTCCAAGTCTTCTGTGAAGCCTATTTACAAGAAGAACCAACTGCAGAATTGTTCTGGGATTTCTTTCACTTAAACTGGCGCACAGAGTTTGTGAATGGCCCGAACACAGAGCTTGGTGGTGTCTCGATTCAAAAGCGGAAACAAGTGGAATTTCCTCATGCCAAACACCATAGCCACCCAAAGGAATGGAACCAAACATGGTTCTATTGCAGAGACACTTCGCCAGAGGATGAAAATCCCCTCCCCGGCTTCCGTGATCATAGATTATCCAATACTCACCCAATGCCACAACGCCTAAGCTCTTCGGAAAGGGCAAAATACGCTCCTCAAATCGCCAAGCTCCGGGCCTTTATGGCAAACGGTTTAACAGGTGTGGATTTTGTGCGTTGTTGGATATCCTAGAGTATCTTGCCACTAAGCTGGCATCCCGGTTTAATGTGCGAATATACCAGCGAAGTTGACGATCCTCAATGCCACTGCAATATCCAATTATCTGAGGAAGAAGTTACCAAAGGTGTAAAGAAAATTCTGAATGAATCGGAACTGGTCTATAGTCAAACCAGTCTGAGTCCCTTCTACACCAAGAACAAACCGCCTGCTGTAAGCATTACACTTCCTCTTCATCTCTAATATCTTTGACTTATACAAGCTATAACCCTTCTTCCTTATATATATAGGGTGATTACCATTTCTGGAAACAAAAATCCATAGAGAAAGCGGCAAAGCCAACTGGAGATAAAGTGGTCAAACCAACCCCCCCGAAGACCAAAGCCGTAAAACGGACGTCAAAGCGGAAAACGGCTGACCGGATTAATATGGAACTTGATGATGATACTGATGACCCAGAAGTTGAGGTAGAACTTGACTCACTTGGCTCTCTTTTTATGCATCTTGTTAACAATGATGTTCCTCAGGAGGAGGCAGAAGCTAGTCAGGCTGAGGACGTAGAGGTAATTACCCTTTCCTCCGGTTCTGACTCTATGCCAACGCAAAAAACTCGCCAAACAATCCAGAAAGTAAGCTTTTCTCATCCTCTTGCTCACTTGGATCCAACATTTATTTTGAAGACTCAACAGCATGAAGCTCGCCGGACAACCCGACACAGTGGCCAACAGGTCACCTCTGCCGGTTTACCTGATACTCCGGTTCGGAAGCGCCGGTCTGAGGTCTCTCCTACTTCTGACCATTCTTATCCCAAGGCAGGTTATTTCAGACAGCCTCTTAATCCGTCCGATTCAAATTATCAGGTGACACCTCCTTCCTCTTCTGGTGAATCGACAGCAACTCAACTCCCCCCTTTGAAAACTGTGGCTGGGTGAGTTATGAAAAACCTTTCCTTTCAATGCGCCCTACATATTTTGAACAGGATGTTAACCCTTTTTTATTCTGTTTGCAGGGCCAAAGCCAAACCCAGCAAGAACGCGCAGGTCACCAATCCGCCAGAAGACCCTGTTGCCGAAGAAGAAGAACCAAGAGGCGAACCGGAGCAGACTGGTGAACCGGAAGGCCTCCATCCTGAAACAACTTTTGATGATCCGCCCCTTGACGGCCAACATACTGACAAACCAACAGATGCCGAGCCTGCCGCCCCTAATACTGAACCGCAGAACCAAACCGGGCTAATCCAATGAAAGACACTGAAATTCCATCATCATCCACCAAAAATCCTGAAGGCCAAGGTGATGATGTTATTATTACTGGAATAGGCCACAGCTCTCCTGGTCATCCCGTCATTTTGGCTCAGCATAGTGCCAAAGAAGAGCAAATTGCTAGGGATAAAGGAAAATGGAGCAGCGACTTATCAGACTATGCTCATCTTAACACTGATGAGCTTCATTCCGGCTTCTTGAACCGTCTGCACTCAAACCAGGATTATGAAGCCGGTTTGGTTAATTTGATGAAAGAACGATACGAGGTAAATACTTCTCCCTTGCACGTTGATTTATAGCTAAAATACTATTCCAAGTAGCCTCCAAGAGCCGTTTTATGATTGTTAATCATAAACCAGATCTTTGTGACACTTCATCATTGATCCTTGCGAAGGCGTGTCCTCAATCATAGATAGGACTCATGTTTGAAAAAAATTAGATAACGTTCTGCAGCATAGCACCCAAAGGCCGGTTTAACTTGACAAGTTAATCCGGTTTTTAATCCATACCGCCAGTTTAGAACAAACGTACATTAGCCCCCAAGTGTCAAGGATGATGCTTGCATTGTTCTGGAGACTTGTATAGAGGGTAGTATTTGAGAGCAAATAGGCATTAGCCCCCAAGTATGAAGTGGATAACTTGTTATATGCTTTATACTTAGTGCATAAATATGTTGTTTTGTTGAATATACCTTCAATGTTGCAGGCTGAACTGAGAAGCAAAGATGCCCAAAACTCTGACTTGCAAGAAAATGTGAAGCCTCAACAAGCCGAAGCTGCAAAAGCCAAAGAGGAGCTGACACAGGCCCTGGCCGGAATGGAAAAATTGAAAGAATCCTTCAACCGAGACCGTGCTGAATGGGAAACCGAAAAAGCCGGTTTGACCAAAAGAGCTGTAGATGCCGAGGAAGCCCTGAAACCGGTGGTTGAAGAACTAGCCGGTTTGAAGCGCCAAATCAATGCTATGACCTCTGCTATCTTTGGTAAGTGTCTGCTTATGTATGTTGCACCAGTCAATGAATCTTAAAACTGACCAAAATATTGATAAAATCTTTGGCAGGAACTCGGATCACTCATCTTGGTGCAGATATGCGGATGAAGCTCAAAGCGGCATATACATTGGTTAAGCAACTATACTCTGGATCTCAGCGAGCCATTAGTACAGCGGCTTATAACAAACCGGCGCCAACGTTGATTAAGGAGACCCTTGAGAAGCCAGGCATGTTACCGGCGCGTATTGGCGAGTTGAAAAGAGCCGCTGCGAGGGCAGGAGCATTAACCGCCCTTATTCGAGCCAAAGCCTAGATTCCAGACCTTGAAGCGGAGGATATCATTAAAGGATATCCAGGTGTTAAAGAAGACGGTTCAAACTTTGACAATGATGATCTTCGGCGCTAACCAAACAGATGCGGCCAACGACAAGCAAATTGGCTGAGGACACCGATTTGTCTCATTTTCAACCGTTTTATGATGCAGAAGGGAAAAGACAGCCGGCCGATATCCATGAAGTCGATGTGCCTCCGATTCGTAAGCACACTTATGCCCCTGAATTAACCCTTCTGACCTTATCCATGAGGAGGCAGTGTTCCAAGCTTTAACCGGAATCGACTGGTCAACGTCTGATTTCCAGTGGCTAGGGAGGGATGAAGAAGTGCCAATCACCAACTGATCCGCAACCGTCAAACCGTCGTGATGAAGAGTCTTGATCCGGTCGCCGGTTTATATGGCTACTGTGAAAAACAATGGCACTGTTTGAACCGCTTTGAAGCTTCATGTAATAGGATAGCTGAAACTTTGTTTATCTGCCATGCCATCGAGCATGTTTCATAACGCTTTCTGATAATCTATGCCGCCCTTTAGGATATATTTTATGCATAGCCTATGATTACTTGCCTTCCCGGGTCCAAAAAACTTAAAAGTGTCTGGCGGTTTACCGCCAAACATGTCATAATGTCCAAGAAGTATATAGTACTTTAGCTGAATGATCAAGTGTTTGTACAAAAAATAATGTACAGAACATACCTCATTGATTGACCAAACGTGTATATAGCAAAGGTGTTTAACACCAACCCGATACGTTTGGTAATTTCATCTTCATAATGCCGGTCTATCTATTAAACCAGACCGGTATAAGCACTGGATTTTCTTTATAACACTGGTGATTTAATCAAACCAGACCGGGTCAATGACCAACGGTTTATAATTGATCATGTGCCAACAACTGGTGGTTGGAAAGCAAGCCGGGTCAAGGACGCCGGTTTATCAAAAAATACTTATGATTGTCAACAAACAAAATTCAAATAGAAAAATATGTGAGGCTTTTTACAAGCTGCCAGGCTCCAAATCGAGGCTTTTCATGGGCTGCCAGGCCTCTGAGTTAAACCATTTAACAAAGCCTTTTAAGATGGGCCTCCAACTAACCAATCATCATTTTAACTGTGACAAGTTCAGGGTCTGTGAAAGATTGACTTGTCACACGTTCGATGGGTCATGCCAGGATTACCTGGATATGAGTGGCTTACTTGATGAAGGCAGGTTAACCCGGGGTTTTAGGTGAATACACCAGGCTTCCAAGCCGTGGCTTGATAGCCAATTACGAGGGTCCTTTAAAACTCTTTATTGTTTTGCAAAAAAAGCCCCCAAGTAACTTTGCGAGCGATGCTCAGCGTGTGCCTATGTTTGAGTTTGTACTGTGTACCATACTCTCTTTGGCTCCAATTTTTTTCCTTGTGTGGCTGAAATGCCTATCAAGAGGTGTAGCTATGGTTCAAACATGACCAAGCCCCCTAGTGATTTTCTTTATCTTTATGCAACTACTAAAGCCGGTTTAACAAAGACTCCGCTTTGACCGTTAACTTGGAAAAGCACACATATGATATAAGAAAGAACAGATACCCCGCTTATAACGGAGGCTCCGGTTTATTATATGGTATATACACTGTCATAAATATGTACAAGTGAAGAGCCTATGGCTTCAAGTATAGTAAGGCCGAAGGAGAGCTATGTTCCATGGCCACTTTGTCTCCTCCTCCGATTGACGTGAGTCTTCATGCTCTCGAACATCAATGAGGTAGTAGGATCTGTTGTGCAGATTTTTGCTGACCACAAAGGGTCCTTCCCAAGGGGGGGATAACTTGTGCATACCAGTCTGGTCCTGGATGAGCCGGAGCACCAAATCACCTTCTTGAAAGGTTCTAGTTTTAACCCGGCGGCTGTGATAACGTCGGAGATCTTGTTGATAAATCGCCGAACGTGCTTCTGCAAGATCCCGCTCTTCATCCAACAGGTCCAGAGAATCCTGACGTGCCTTCTCATTATCAGCTTCAACATAAGCTGCCACACGGGGCGAATCGTGACGGATGTCACTAGGAAGAACCGCCTCCGCTCGATAAACCATGAAGAAAGGCGTGAAACCTGTAGACCTATTGGGTGTGGTGTTGATGCTCCATAACACAGAAGGTAGCTCCTCGACCCAACAACCCGGTGTCTGCTTTAAGGGAACCATAAGCCTTGGTTTGATACCCCGTAGAATTTCTTGATTTGCCCTTTCCGCTTGACCATTAGATTGGGGGTGAGCCACTGATGCTAGATCAAGCCGGATGTGCTCACGTTGACAGAATTCTTCCATCTCTTCTTTTGATAAGTTAGTACCATTATCTGTTATAATGCTATGTGGAAAGCCAAACCAGAATATCACCTTTTTGATGAATTGAACCGCCGTGGCTGCATCACACTTGCTGACTGACTCTGCCTCTACCCATTTAATGAATTTATCAACTGCTACTAACAGGTGGGTCTTCTTGTCCTTGGAGCGCTTGAAGGGTCCAACCATATCCAGCCCCCAAGTTGCAAACGGCCACGTAATTGGAATCATCCGCAACTCTTGAGCCGGAACATGCGCACGGCGGGCAAACTTTTGACATCCATCACATCTTTTGACTAAATCCTCCACACCAGCATGCGCCGTCAACCAGTAAAAACCATGACGAAAAGCTTTAGCAACCAACGACTTTGAACCGGCGTGGTGACCGCAATCCCCTTCATGAATTTCTCGCAAAATCTCACAACCTTCTTGAGGAGAAACACATCGCTGAATTGCTCCTGAAACACTGTAACGATGTAACTCCCCATTGAGTATGGTCATGGACTTGGAATGCTGGATTATCTGCCGAGCCAATGTTTCCTCAGCTGGTAACTCGCCCCGATTCATATAATCCAGATATGGGATTGTCCAATCCGGTATGGCATGCAGAGCTGCCACCAACTGAGCCTCCGAATCAGGAATAGCCAAATCTTCTTCGGTTGGTATTTTGACTGACGGATTGTGCAATACATCAAGAAAGACATTGGGCGGAACCGGTTTACGTTGGGAACCAAGACGACTTAAAGCGTCCACCGCTTCATTCTTTTGTCGATCTATATGGTCCACCTGATAACCTTTAAAGTGACCAGCCATGGCGTCCACCTCTTGCCGATATGCAGCCATGAGTGGGTCCTTAGAATCCCAAGTGCCAGACACTTGCTGACCCACTAGATCTGAATCGCCGAAGCATTTAACCCGGCTCAAATTCATCTCTTTAGCCATCCGAAGACCGTGGAGTAAAGCCTCATATTCAGCTGCATTGTTAGTACAAGGGAACATTAAACGGAGGACATAACAAAACTTGTCACCTCGTGGGGAAGTTAATACGACTCCAGCCCCCGAACCCTCTAACTGTCTGGACCCATCAAAATGAATAGTCCAATATGTATTATCATGTTTCTCCTCAGGTTCCTGTAACTCCGTCCAATCGTTGATGAAATCTACGAGTGCCTGGGACTTGATCACCGTGCGGGGTATATATTTGAGCCCGTGAGGTCCAAGCTCAATGGCCCACTTGGCAATCTGGCTAATTGCCTCTTTGTTTTGAATGATGTCGCCCAGAGGAGCTGAACTGACCACTGTGATAGGATGGCCCTGAAAATAGTGTTTGAGCTTCCGGCTTGCCATAAACACCCCATACACCAATTTCTGCCAATGCGGATACCTCTGCTTTGACTCAATGAGCACCTCACTGATATAATAAACCGGCCGTTGAACCGGATACTCTTTGCCAGGCTCCTTGCGCTCTACCACAATGGCTACGCTGACAGCCCGGGCATTAGCAGCCACATATAGTAATAATGGCTCTTTATCGATCGGTGCTGCCAGCACGGGCGGTTCCACTAGCTGCCTCTTCAGATCTTCAAACGCCTTATCAGCTGCCTCACTCCAGACAAAGTTATCCATTTTCTTGAGCATCTGATATAAGGGGATGGCCTTCTCTCCAAGGCGGCTGATAAACCGGCTCAAGGCTGTAATCCGGCCGGCCAGACGTTGCACATCGTTAATACACGCCGGTTTAGCCAAGGACGTAATTGCTACAATCTTTTCCGGATTAGCCTCAATGCCTCTGTTTTAAACCAGAAAGCCTAAGAGCTTGCCTGCCGGGACACCGAAAACACACTTCTCCAGATTGAGCATCATCTTATAAACCCGGAGATTGTCAAAGGTTTCCCGTAGATCATCTATCATTGTCCCCTCCTTTCTGGATTTGACCACAATATCATCTACATACGCATGAACATTGCGCCCAATTTGCTTATGAAGGCAATTCTGAACACATCGCTGGTAAGTTGCCTGGGCACTCTTGAGTCCAAAGGGCATGGAAACATAGCAGAAGGCTCCAAAGGGAGTTATAAAGGCTGTCTTCTCCTGGTCCTTAACTACCATTTTGATCTGATGATAACCAGAGTAAGCATCCAAAAAACACAAACGGTCACAACCCGCCGTAGCATCAATTATCTGATCAATGCGAGGGAGAGCAAAGGGGTCTGCAGGGCAAGCCTTGTTTAAATCTGTGTAATCCACACACATGCGCCAAGTGCCATTTTTCTTAAGAACCAGCACCGGATTGGCTAACCACTCTGGATGAAAAACTCCAACAATAAACCCAGCAGCCAACAAACGGGCTACCTCTTCACCTATGGCCTTGCGTCTTTCCTCGTTGAAACGGCGGAGGAACTGTCGGACTGGTTTGAATTTAGAATCAATGTTGAGTGTGTGCTCAGTGAGTTCTCTCGGTACACATGGCATGTCAGAAGGTTTCCATGCAAAGATGTCCCGATTCTCACGGATGAACTCGATGAGCACGCTTTCCTATTTGGGATCTAGGTTAGCGCTGATGCTGAACTATTTGGATGAATCGCCAGGGACAAAGTCAACCATCTTAGTGTCCATAGCTGATTTGAACTTCAATGCTGGATCATGTTCCGTAGTTGGCTTTTTTAAGGAGGCCATGTCTGCCGGATCAACTTGCTCCTTATAGAATTTTAACTCCTCCGTGGCACAAACTGACTCAGCATAAGCCGCATCGCCTTCTTCACACTCCAAAGCAATCTTTCTACTTCCATGTACTATGATAGTCCCCTTATGACCTGGCATTTTAAGCTGTAGGTAAACATAACATGGCCTTGCCAGAAACTTAGCATAAACTGGCTGCCCAAACAAGGCGTGGTATGGACTTTTGATCTTCACCACCTCAAATGTCAATGTTTCTGACCTTGAATCGTAGTCATCTCCAAAAGCTACCTCCAAAGCTATCTTACCAACAGGATATGCAGACTTACCAGGCACCACACCATGAAATACTGTATTCGACGGTTTAAGATCCTTATCTGTCAACCCCATACGACGGAATGTATCGTAATACAAAATATTGATACTACTTCCCCCATCCATGAGCACTTTAGTGAACCTGTATCCCCCAACTTGAGGGGCTACCACTAAGGCCAAATGACCTGGATTATCAACCCGGGGCGGGTGATCCTCTCTGCTCCACAAAATAGGTTGCTCCGACCAGCGTAAATATTGAGGTACTGCCGGCTCAACAGAGTTGACTGCCCTTTTGTGAAGCTTCTGATCACGTTTGCACAAACTAGTAGTGAAGACATGATATTGCCCGCTGTTCAGCTGTTTGGGATTGCTCTGATAACCCGACTGCTGCTGCTGCTGACTCCCCTGATGGTTGTAACCTCCCTGGTTGCCTTGGTGTCCTTGATTGACGTGTTCGGTTTGATTGCCTGGAAACCCTGAACCGGAACCACCACCTCCGTAACCCGGCCCGTGGAAACCTCCTCCTGAACCGCCGGGCGGGCCACTGTCATATTGGAACATATTGGAATTCTTGAAATCCCGCATGATATAACAATCTTTCCAGAGATGTGATGCCGGTTTCTCCTTCGATCCGTGCTTTGGACAGGGCTGATTTAACAAACGCTCCAAATTGTTGCCTGGACCTCCACCCCTCTGGGGCTGCTTGCCTTTATGGCACTGGCCATTCTCCTGCGCGTTGGTATTTGCGACAAAGTCCGAACCACTGTCGGCCTTGCGCTTACCCGTGTTTCCATGGCCTGCCGGATTGTGTTGTTGGCCCTTGGCATTGCTGCTCTTCTTACCCTTCTCCGGTTTGTCCTCCTCTGAATCCGGATCCTTGGTATTATCTGAATCGGCATATTTAACCAAAGCGGCCATGAGTGTCGACATGTCGTTGCAGTGCGTTTGAGCCTTCTCAACTTCTGTTTCAACGGTTTGAAACGGCAATTGCCCTCTAACGTTAAAACTGCGGTGTCTGCATTGATACGATCTAATGAATGCAAAATCACCGAGACCCGTTTGACCCAATGGGTCGTGGACTCCCCTTCCTCTTGGACACAAGCGGTCAGATCTACAATTGACATTGGCTGCTTACACGTATCCTTGAAGTTCTGGATAAACCGGTGCTTCAGTTCGGCCCATGATCCAATAGAGTTGGTTGGCAAGCTCTTCAACCAAGTGCGAGCTGTTCCTTCCAACATCATGGTGAAATATTTAGCACACACCGCCTCGTCCACATCTAACATCTCCATAGCCATCTCATAGCTCTCCACCCACGCCTCTGGCTGCGAATCGGCGGTATAATTTGGTACCTTACGAGGTCCCTTGAAATCCTTGGGTAGTCGCACATTACGCAAAGCGGGAGTTAAACACGGTACCCCTAAGGAACTGAACATCGCCCCTGGCTCCACGGAGGCAGTGGGGTGAACCGGAGTATGCTGTCGTGCTTCGTGTCGAGCTGTCAACTCGGCCTCTCGACGTGCGCGACCATGGTCCACAACATCTTGCGCATTAGCACCTCCCCCCGCCGGATTGTTCCCTCGTGGCGAATTTCAGTGGCGTGCACTACTGGACATGGCCGGTTCGTCTTCCACGTTTCTTCTATAACTCCGGCTTGGACGGGGAGTGGAATGAATCCTCTCACGGCTGTGTGAATATGCTTGCTGTTGATTTAGTGCTGTCTGAAGGAGATCCCTGGCCCGACGCGCTTCCACTGCAACTAGTGACTCGCCGTTGGTTGGGAGGGCTGCCAGGCGTGAAGCGGCAGCCACAATGTTGTCCGACGGATTGGAATAATGCCCGGGCGGAGTTGATGGTACAACGTTGTCCTGGCGAGGCAGGCCCGTCGTGCGCGGCTGAACCGGCGCTCCTGCTCCCGGCGCCTCCGCCCGGTTTAGCGTGGGTTGGTTACCAGCTCCTATACCTAGCGTGTTGAAAAGATTCTGTGGCTCATAAAATGATGGGAGACATGATCGGTACCTTCCTCTCATGACTTCCTCTGAAGCATTCTGATCCAGTCTAATCTAGTAAGCCTGTGCTTCCAACTCGGCCCGCTCCATAGCCATCCTGGCGTTCTCCGCTGCCAGGTCCGCTTTAGCCTGGGCTATCTGATCTTTCACTTTTACAATCTCCGCATCTTGCTGATCCCTGGCTACTGCGTCTACCTCCGCGGACATCAATGTTGCCAGAGCGTCGAACAAATCAGACAAGACTTGGGCCGGAGGTGGCACCGAGCTTCCTGCCCCTGCTGGTGTGGCCGTCGTTGAACCGGAGAGCATTGCTGCGGCGGTAGATGAATGAGGCGCCGATTGTGTGCCGGGCATGAAGATGGCAGCCCGGTTTGGCAGACCGGGGGAATCCGGAATACTGTTGCCCTTGGATCCTCCCTCAATCCGGCCGTCCTGCAACTGGTAAAGCGATTCGGTTTCTCCAGAAGACTCGTCATCAGAGCAGACTACGGTTTCTCCATCGGACACCGGTCCATCCTCGTACCCTGATCCATGGACGACACCTACGAAAACATGCCTTGCCTCAGGCTGAACCGGCGAAGAACTTGCACGCCGAGCCGTTTCGATGATGTCGGTGCAGATGTCCGGCTCAGGGGCCAATTAGCCAATCTTGCCGATGAAGAAGTGAATCCCACCAAAGGGGACCCTGTACCCGTATTCGATTGAATCGGCCTTGGGACCCCATCCCGCGTTGTCGATGTAGAGCTTGCCGCGGCGACTCTTCGTTATCCGGCCCACAGTGTATCCCTTGAGTCCATCGAAGCTGCCCTTCAAGAACTCAAAACCATCGTGCGATAGCCCCACGGTGGGCGCCAACTGTCGTGGGTTTGTCACGGCAGATGTCCTCATGAAAGGACTTAGTCGTGGAGCCATCGCAATGAGTTAGCTTAAAGGGGTTAAACCGGACAAGGGGACACGGGAGTTTATACTAGTTCGGCCCCTTCGATGAAGGTAAAAGCCTACGTCTAGTTGTGATTGGTATTGCTAGGGTTTCGAAGGCCAGGGAGCGAATCCGCTTTGTCTGGCTCTCGAGTTGTTGTTGTCTGTCCCTAAACTGCGGCTGGGTCATCCCTTTATATACATAGGCTGATGCCCGCCGGGCTACAGAGTCCCGAAGCCGGTTTATAAACGTATCCGATTCGGCCTCTCTCTTTCTATCTTACTATACAAGTTACATGACTAGGCCGGTTTACATTTACAGACTGTAACCCGCCTTTGGGCCCTCCGTAAAGTGCCATCATCTTTACATCTTCATGGGCTTCTAATCTCCAAAGAGTCAACCCGACTACATAAGGCCTGTTTACCTCTAGTAGTAATATCCCCAACAGTATACATGCAGCTAGAGCAATGCATGTGGAGTAAGTAAATTATACCTTAAGGTTCTTGGGGCGTGGTTTGGTGGGCGACGGGACGGCGGCGAAGAAGAAGGGGTTGGAGGCCCTCCCGCGCCGTCGCTGGGTGGAAAGTGAACAGCTGCGCCGGTAGTCCCTCGCCGATGGCGACATCGTTAAGCCTCCTTCCCTTCCCGGCGGATGGATCCTGCCGGCTCTTTGAGCAGCAGTGAGGGGAGAGAGAGGCCAACGAAGTCTTGTTTAGATCTGGAGAGGGCGAGAGAGTGTGAAGATAGCAACTACAAGCGCTGAGGCTCCAGCGGGAGAGGGCGAGAGAGTGTGAAGAGAACAACTACAAGCGCTGAGGCTCCAGCGTGTATATATATACTGGAGAGAGAGTGTGAAGCGTGCAAACCTTAGAAAACATTTTGACCAGTCAAAGAATCCTCCTGGCACAAATTATGCTCAAGTGCAGTTATCGAACCCGAGACCTCAAGTTTGATGAGCGAACATGCTAACCAGCTACACAACCCTCCCGTTATGTTCAACGAGAGGGAAATAACCTTTTATACATTCATGCATTCGTGTGACAAGCATGCCGTGTTTTTTTTGTGTGTGTGGGAGTCATTGGGATTTCAATCATAATCGTGTCATGTGGCTTTGGTGGTAAGACTATCCACAGTGGTGCAGAAATAATGCAACCTTAGTCACCTTACCTCTCTCCATGTAGTACGTTGGGTCCCACCAGTCAGAGGGTCAAACAAACAAATTAATAAGAAAAATTAAAAGCGCCAGCGGTGTATCTTACCTCACACATCTCGCTACTGCTCAGGAACACTGTCCAATTGATCCCTCTGTTTGCTCACGTACTATTTTAAGTGAATCCTTATTATAACATGCACACAAATTTTGGGCACTTGTATTCGACTTAAGTTAGTGTGCCACCGTATCTCGTATACTTACTACTCCCTCCGTCTAGGTGTAATAAGTCACGTTAGAAGGTGCAACGGGACCAAGGTGCGTGCGTGCGTGCGTGTGTGTGTGTGTGTTTAACACCATGTGTGTGTTAGAGAGAGCGATAGATCGACCTACTCCTACAGAGAGATGTTGTGTAGTGTAGGATTTTAGCCGCGAGAGTCGGTGCATCCTCTCGTTTTCGGGCGTGTCCGGTAGGGACATGCGGACAGCTGCCACGCCCGCTCCTGACCAGCCTGGCCCACCCAAAGCCCCTCCATCGCCCGCGCGCGCTTCCCGCCCGAAACGGCCAGCGCCGCTCCAAAGAATCGGTGCCGCATTCATGCCCGGGCAGAGCGGACGCGACCTCTCACTGGCACAAGAGTGATGGTTGCTTCGTCCGTCCAACTTACTGCTGGGTCTATGTGATTTGACGACTCATTGGTCTTTATTACAGAGGTGGTAGGACTGCTGGATGTCCCGCGCTTTCGGCAAAAGGAGGTATACTACTACTAGATTACAATTTTCTCCATTCTTACAGCGAAGGCATGCAAGAGCAGTGAAAACACGCAGGCTCAGTGATTACATGGCCCACGTCACACTATCACCGTGCGACACCTAACTCTTTACATAGTACTCCCTCCGTTCCTAAATATTACCAGATGAGTCCCCGCGTGTTGGCGCAGAACAACGGTATATCTCTCTGCGCAAAATTATCGATTTCATAAAACAAAAAAAAACTCTATAACCGCATGACAAGTGTGGTAGCCAAACTAAATAAACTCCCATCATCATTTAGATCATCCCACGTAAGGAAAAAAGATCAGCCAACTCCTACTGCATAATGGGATTATATTTTTCTTTTTGACATGTTAATGGGACTTAAAAGCTCACTTACATGCATGCTACCGGTGCATGCTTGCATGCAGACATGTTGATGTGATTTAAAACCCACTCACATGCATGTGGCACGGTATTTCTGCATGCTTGCATGTGGCTTAGTGCGGAGCCTCTCAACGTCAAGATCAGACAGCTATTATGGACTGATTTACTTCATCTAACGGCTACATCAATTTTGATGACGTGGCTCAAGGAGAGGATAGAGAATTCCTAGTAGTGGGGGCTGGCTATTACTAGTAGATATAAGTCTTTGTAGAGATTCCAGTACATACGGAACAAAATGAATGAATCTACACTTAAAATGCATCTATATACATTCGCATGTGGTTCATGGTGAAATCTCTACAAAGACTTATATTTAGGAATGGAGGAAGTACTAGTACATTACGTACTATAATTTATCAGCGAGATAAATTTGTACAATGCTATGAAGCTTCCAGCTTCTGTTACATGTATCTTTCATCCAAGGTTGCCCATTGCAACATTTCATCAAATACAAAGGAGACTAACATGCATCCTATTGCATCTCAATGATTGATAGATCATAGCAAATATGTACTCCCTCCATTCTAAAATAAGTTTCTCAACTTTGTGCAAACTTTAGTACAAAGTTGTACTACTACTAAAGTTGACACTTATTTTGGAACAGAGGCAGCTAAAGAAAAAAAACGATCCATGCAGTCCCTAGCCCTTGAACCGTGAACCCTGACCAGGCTTCAATTTGCTGGTAACGTTCGAGCTTCCTAATAAATGAAGTTTGCAACCTTTTGACCATCCGATCATTTTGTGCGTTTCACCAAAATCGAGATGAGCATCCCTGTGGCAAAGAAATTGAACAAGCGTGATTAGAATAAGATTACTGGGACTAGTTGATGAGACATAAACTCATCACAAATACAGTATGTAGAAGCCAGTAGAGGTATGTGCGGGGCAAAGAAGTAGAGAAATATCCACATGGAGTGATGTGGGCAGCTAGAGTAGTGGTGCAAGCCGGATGTAAAGGGAGTTGTACCTGAGGGATGTAGCTCAACCTTGAGGAGGGCGGAGGGAGACGGCAACTGCCCACGTCGTGACAGTGAGCAAGGGACGAAGGCAACCTCACCGGCTTTGTGAGAGAGAATGGCGGGGACCCCTGATCGGGACGTGCCGATAGTGGGTTTTCGCCGTTGGCGACGGCCACCGCATCTACACTAAGCATCCACCCCTTCCCCAAGCGGACGTGATCCGCCGGGATGTTAGAGATGTGGCCACAGTCATTTTGTGTGAGAGAGTGTGAAGAGAGCAACCCCAACAAGCAACCGTGTAGGCTAGCCCGTCCCGACTATGTATATAGTGGAGCGGTTTCCTCGTCCTTTCTCTCCATATGAACCTATCATATTGCGTACGTGCCACTGAAGAAAAAAAACTTTATTTATAAATGACGCGGCACCTACTACTCGTTCTCCTATAACCTTGCACTTGGCATCTCCAAAATATTAACCTTGCGATTGGCTCTTCGCCTCTTCGGGAAGTCGAGCAATAATGGTAGTGCAGTATATATCGTTCTGGCTATATGAGACCGAATGAATTGCTGCACGTCCACCACATGGGCGAGGGTCGAGGGGCGAGGGAGAGTGCTACATACGGAGCAAA
Source organism: Triticum urartu (assembly GCF_003073215.2). NCBI lineage: Eukaryota > Viridiplantae > Streptophyta > Magnoliopsida > Poales > Poaceae > Triticum > Triticum urartu. Next base: position 63,179,326 of record NC_053023.1, on the reverse strand, counting down.
ATGAGTGAATCTACACTCTAAAATACGTCTATATACATCAGTGTTTGGAGTATGTACTTGTAACACCCTCGATGCGACTATAGCTCCCACGTGTCGAGGCACGACTTAGAGACATAATCGCATTAAAGGCATATGTCGCAAGTTAGGCAATCATCACATGTAATATAGATAATAAAAGGGGAGATAACATAGTTGGCTTACACTCGCCACGTCAATCAAGTACATAAATAACATTACATCATGCAAACACTCATGGCCCGACTACGGCGCCAAAATAAAAGATAACCCAACATGCGACACGGTCCCGATCACCCCCAACTGGGCACCACTACTGATCATCAGGGAAAGACACGTAGTATCGTTGAGAGTCCTCGTCAAACTCCCACTTGAGCTCGAGCGCGTCACCTGGAGCGGAATCATCAGGCCCTGCATCTGGTTTGGAAGTAATCTGTGAGCCACGAGGACTCAGCAATCTCACACCCTCGCGATCAAGACTATTTAAGCTTATATGTAAGGCAAGGTAAATATGTGGAGCTGCAGCAAGCGACTACCATATATGGTGACTATCCTGTTTGCAAAAGAGAGTGAGAAGAGAAGGCAAAGTGCGAGCGAGAAACTAGAGAGCAACCTGCGCAAGCATTACTGCAACACCGTGTCCACTTCCCGGACTCCGCCGAGAGGAGGCCATCACGGTAACACACTCAGTTGATTCATTTTAATTAAGTTAAGGTTCAAGTTATCTACAACCAGACATTAACAAATTCCCATCCGCCCATAACCGCGGGCACGACTTTCGAAAGTTCAAATCCCTGCAGGGGAGTCCCAACTTAGCCTATGACAAGCTCTCACGGTCAACGAAGGAATAGACCTCCTCCCGAGACGTTCCGATCAGACTCGGTATCTCGGTTCTTCAAGACACTTCGACAGGTTAAAACAAGTCCAGCAACACCGCCCGAATGTGCCGACAAATCCCGATAGGAGCTGCACATATCTCTTTCTCAGGGCACACTCAGATTGTCTTAGGTACGGGTAGGCCAGCCCAGAGTTGCCCCTGGTGGCCACCGACAGCTGACAGGTGGACCAACACTCAGAGGAGCACTGGCCCGGGGGGGGGGGGGGTTAAAATAAGATGACCCTCGGGCTCCGGAAACCCAAGGGAAAAAGAGGCTAGGCGGCAAATGGTAAAACCAAGGTTGGGCATTGCTGGAAAAGCTTTAATCAAGGCGAACTATCAAGGGGTTCCCATTATAACCCAACCGCGTAAGGAACGCAAAATCCGGGAACATAACACCGATATGACGGAAACTAGGGCGGCAAGAGTGGAACAAAACACTAGGCGAGAGGCCGAGCCTTCCACCCTTTACCAAGTATATAGATGTATTAAGATAACATGGCAATATAATGATATCCCAGCAAGTAAATAATGTTCCAACAAGGAACGGTCTCCAATCTTCACCTGCAACTAGCAACGCTATAAGAGGGGCTGAGCAAAGTGGTAACATAGCCAATCAACGGTTTGCTAGGAAATGGTGGGTTAGAGGTTTGACATGGAAATTTGGGAGGCTTGAAAGCAAGTGGTAGGCATCGTAGCATTGGCATAGCAAAAGAGCGAGCATCTAGCAAAGCAAAGATAGTAGTGATTTCGAGGGTATGATCATCTTGCCTTCAAAGCTGTCAGAGTTGACTGGATCCTCGAAAGCAAACTCAACGGGCTCCTCGTTAGCGAACTCGTCTCCCGGCTCTACCCAAACAAGACAAACAAGCAACAACGACACAATCAACCACGTGCAAAGCTCAAACAATATGATGCAAACATGGTATGCTATGCGGGATGCGATATGCGATGCCTATGCAAGATTTGACAAGGAATGAATGAACCTGGCCTCAACTTGGAAATCCAAGTGTGCCACTGGAAAGATGAGATGAAATCTCTTGAAAACGATATAAAGATCACCGGAATCGGAGTTACGGTTTGGAAATGGCAAGCGATTCAAATATGACCACGTTCTGCGATTTACAGCAAGTAGTCATCTAAATGCAACAAGATGAACATGCTACAGCACCCAAACATGACAACAAAATACATGGCAGGGATGCATTCAAGATGCTTAACAAAATTATAGCTCTGAGCTACGTCCAATTCATCCATTAACAGGTTCGAACAAGCATGGCAAAAATGCATATGACAAACATATTTCAGACTTAGTGAAATTAACACTTGTCTGGAATTTCAGATCAGGTAGCACTCTTCGGAGCATGAAAACTATATGCTACAGGACCTGAACAAGGCAAAGTAAAACATGGCATGGAGCTACTCAAAAAGCTTAACAAAAGTCCCTTAGTGACCTTGAGCCAAAAGGGATCAGAAAATACAATTGCAAGCATGTGAACATGGCAAAAAACATAATCAGTTCTCAGACTTAGTGAAAACTGGAGCATGCTAAAAACAGATATCAAGTAGGCATGTTTATGAGCTCGATGCACTCACTACAGAGCAAGTCATGACAAGCTAAGCATACACCCATCAATAATACACAAAATTCAAGCTAGACATGGCAAGAACAATAGCATAGCATGCACGGATCAACTACAACATCACCGGCAAAATCGCTAACAAGTAGACAATCTGCCCAGATTCACGAAACGACAAAAGTAGAGCTCGATTGACTCAAGCTAGGGTACTCCATAATTGCAAACAAATACATGTATGGATAGAGAACTACAAGATTAACAAAACATCCTTACTGATCATCCTCAAAAGAGGCACGGATCACTAGGAAACAACATGAACATATGGCCATATGACATAAACAGCTCAAGGACTTAGTGGAAATGCTAAGTCCCTGAAAACAACATTACCAAGTGCCTCACTTTGCAAGCTTGTGCTAGTCACCACACACATCACAAAAATACATGGGTTGCACCTCTGGAAAGATGGCAAAACCCTTAACAAAACATATGTAGAGCTCATGGGCATATCATGCACACAAAAATCATGGCAAAAATGACAAATATCCAAATGAAGCAGCAGATCTGACAATTATCTCAAGTAGCCCTCTTCTAATAGCATTTCGGGCATCAAGGTGAACTCAAATGAAAATGATGCAATGGAATGAAATGATGTACTCTCTGAGACGAACATTTTAATATGCTATATGCCCAAAACGGAGCTACGGATGAGGAGTTACGACAGGTCAAAGTATGCAAAAAATACTAAGATTAGGGTTTCGGGGAAAAGGGGTCAACCGGATCCAGATCTGGCACTGTTCACGCGCGGGTTACGAGGTTCGATGGCCGGAGCTCGAGTTCGCCGGAGAAGCAGGGGCGTAGCCGGAATGGAAGAAGAAGACCGGGGCGAGGTGAGGCCGGAGCCGGCGGTGGCGATGGCGGCGCCGGTCGGCGGCGGTCAGCGGTGAGGCGGCGAGTGGCGAGGCGGCGGCTGCCGGCCGGACTTGCGGTTGCCGCCGGGCGATGGCGGCCGGCGATGGCGGCGAAGGGCGGCGTCGGACGGAGGTAGGTGGCGGTGGGGCGCGGCAAGGGAGGTAGGTGGCGGCGGGGCGCGGCCCGGTTGGCGGCGCGGGAGGGCCGTCGGCGGGCTTCGCGGGCCGGCGGCGGAGGAGATGCGGCCGGGCCAGCCAGCGGGCGACACGTGGCGGCGGCGGGGCTATCCGGACATGTCTGTCGGTGGACGTTTTTGTCCGGCGGCAGCGGATGAAATGGATCTAGGGTTTCGGGGGAGGAGAAAAGAAATTTCGAAGGGGGTTCTTTAAATAGGCATAGGAGGAGTTAGGAGAGTCCAAATGAGGTGCGGTTTTTGGCCACGCGATCGTGATCGAACGCTCTAGATGATGGAGAGGATTTTGTGGGTTTTGGGCCAAAATGGAGGGGTGTTGGGCTGCAACACACACGAGGCCTTTTCGGTCCCTCGGTTAACCGTTGGAGTATCAAACGAAGTCCAAATGATACGAAACTTGACAGGCGGTCTACCGGTAGTAAACCAAGGCCGCTTGGCAAGTCTCAGTCCAATCCGGAAATGTTTAATCCCCACACATGAAAGAAAGGTAGAAATGACCATCGGAGGAGAACGAAGCGCCGGAATGCAAAACGGACAACGGGGAAAATGCTCGGATGCATGAGACGAACATGTATGCACATGAAATGCACATGATGACATGATATGCAATGCATGACACGCAAGCAAAGACAAGGCAACAACAGCGAATAACTGGACGACACCTGGCACATCGGTCGCGGGGCGTTACAACACTCCACCACTACGAGAGGATCTCGTCCCGAGATCTAGAATGGCACCGGAGGGACAACGGAAGAGAAAGAGAAGAGGTAAAACTAAGTTGCTTCATTGACAAACGAGTGAAACCACGAACCTTGAAGAGGTTAAGCAAATATGAGAAAAGAATACAACGGAGATGAACAAAATTGAAAACACACCGATAGAAAGGAGGAACAAAGAAGAACAACTTCGTATAGCGCTCCGGTTGGAAAGAGATGCAAGACTTGATAAGATGAAAAGAACTTGATCTTGACAAGAACAAAAAGCAAAAATAGAAGAGAGCCACATCAAAATGCCTCTGGAAGAAAAGAGAGAATGGAAAGGAGTGAACGAAGTAGAAAACAATATCTTGGGAGAGCATGCTTACAACAAAGGCTAGAATGGAGTTGTTGGAAAAACCAACAACGAAAAGAAAAATCTTGATATGGTCTTATAAAATACATCTCAAAATTATGAGGTGACAATCTGCCACTCACGGGAAAGAATTGTATTTATTTGAACAAGGAGACGAGAAAGTATTTCACCGGGAGGATAAAGAAGAACTTGGGTATTTTATAAGCACCATAGATAGCAACAATCCGCAGGGAAAGCTTTAGGTGAAATATAACCCAAGGTAACTCCAATGATGAGATTGATGGATTTAAAATACCTCATTCTTAATAATATGTGAATCATGAAACATGAACTCAGATTATCAAGAATGGCATAATACCACCTCCGATAATATGGTAGAAAGAATTTGCACTCCGGATTGCACGAAGAAGAATACTTGAGCTCCTTAGAAAAGAATGTTGATGAGCACTGCGAGAAGGAAATTAAATCATTGATGAAACCATCATGTAGAACCTCCATGAAGAACTCCGGTAACAAAAGGATGATCAAACGGAAAGAAAGGGTAGTTGAAAACACAAGGTGAATCCTTGTACCGATTTAAATGAATCTCCATGGTGAAATAATTGAAAAAGGTTGGAACTCCGGGAAAAGAGAAGATGGAACCATTTAAATCAAGAACTTGATGAGCCTCCAGAATAGGGAATTAATCACTTGGGTGAATCAAGAATAAGAATTATGTTATGCTCATCCTTCACCAATTCAAATTGATGACAAGCAATGGAATTGGCATACTACTTATTCTAGTAGAGAGGATTAAGATAGATATTGCATAAATTTGAGAAGGTCTTCGACGAACCACCGTATGATTGAAAACAGCAAATGAATTGATATGATAACAAGGTAAGAAGAATCTTGAACGAACCACCGTAAGAATTGAAAGTGAACAAAGAGAAGATAAAGAAACACCGGGAAGAATTAGGAAATGAATGAAGAAGCTTGAGAGAATTTAGACCCATGAGAACGAAAAGATTATGAGCTGATTAGAGAATCCTTGATTTAGACACTGGTATGATTTAGAGTATGAGAGCTAAAAACTGGAATGAATAAATCTTAGCTGATGGGCCCCGGATAATCAAACTAAAAAGACTCCTGAATTAATCTGGATGGGTGAAAAGAAATCTCACAATCGAAAATAATTATGAGAGGATGGCAACAAACTAGAGCCACGAATCTTGAAGAGAATGAAGCAAGATATGGATGAAAAACTCTTCTTCGGTCTTCAAAATCCGAGAATGACGACGAGAAACACCACCATGAATTGTTGAGGCACTCCGGAATGAAGAATGGAAAGGTTGAGCCAACGATGAAAAGAATTTGAAAGATCTTGAAGAAAAGCATTTGACTGATGATAAATCATTCTTACGTCAAACTTCAAAAGAAATTTGAGGATAGCTCCGGGAAAATAAGAAGAGTCAGGTAAGATCCTGGGAAAAGACCTGTGGGTTAGGACCCACTCAAAAGAAAACACCGTTGAATGATTTAAAAGAGAGGTTGTACCGGTTGAATTAAATGACTTGAATGAGATAACATCTTCGAAAGAGCTTGAATGAATGCAGAGTGGAAACATGAATCTTCGAGATATCTTGAGCACTCCGGAACAATTGAATAGCGAGAAATGACTGAATATGAGGTGCACCGGCAAGAGAAGGTATTTGAAACGAGGAAATGATATGATCAACAAGGCTTGAATTGGATCCACCGGAAAAGGAAAGAATGGAGAATGATGAACTTGAAGCTCCGTTAGGATCTTCATGAGAATCACCGGATAAGAATATTGGCGGAAAATGATGGAGAGACTTCAGAAGAATAAAAGGATACTTGATTAAGACATCGGATTCCTTGAAGAAAAGGGGGTGGGTGGGCGGGAAAACAAAGGCAACTTGGGGACGGATGAAACAAACACCGTTTAGAAGAAACTGATACTTGATCTTGCGGATGTTGAAATGATCGGATCCACTTGAAGAGAAAACATGCCGGTGAAAAGGATTGACGAAAACAATCTTGATGAACATGAAGGATTTGTATTCACATCGGAGTATGAGAACACCATTTGGGGAAGGTATGGAATCAACACTTGATTTCAAAGCAACTCGAATACCACAACTCAAAACAAAACAAAGAATTGGCTTGCAGAATAAGCCAGAGCAAACATATGATAGAGATTTCGTCCGAAGTTTTCGTGGTGGGGCCTACACGGGCTCTATCGTACAACACCATCATGTACAAGGCAGTGCACATGACATACGAAGCGTCCCCGAGTCGGCATAGCCAAGGACTCTTTAAGACACAACGAGACCACTGTAAAACCGACCGTGAATAGGCGGACTACTAGACGTCGAACCCCAATTTCATATCATACATCCGTCGGAAAGATATCCTAAGAGCTACTTGAATTCCCACTTACAAACTCCCGAAATTTTCCGGTTATGCAATCAGGTGTTGGGGATACAGGGGAAGCATAATATCTCACCCAAAACTAGCAAATCCTACATCCAGCTGTATCCATCCTTCAACACATAACCAACAAACCTTCGAAAATCATCTACCTCAACCTTCGAAAAGCATCCGTTATACAAGTTATGGCAATACTCCCGAACTCCCGCCCCAGTACTGGGTGGCGTCGAGGTTATCTCACCAACGAACTACATAAAAGAGATTTTCGATGTCGGCGAACTAAACTCAGGTATTCCAGAACTGCAACGATAAAATTGTGATGACAACACCTCAGAGCTCAACTCCCCGGGACACTGCTACAACCCCTAAATGTCAGGAGGCACCAAGAACAATGTTCTCGTCACAAAACCATCGGAATGATTCCAAGATACCCGCGTGATCCTAAATTTTTTAGTGAAATTCGAGAAGAGAAGAGTCAAAACTCTACGTCAGGATGCCTTACCAGAGCGATGAAGAGACTGGGGAGTAAAAAGAATTCCTAAACTCTCCGATATATAAAATCCTAAATGACTCAAAACATTTTTCTAGACTCAACAACGGCTGCTAAAAACGATCAAGCAGTGGGGGATCCTAAGGTCGGGGAAGGCTCTGATACCAACTTGTAACACCCTCGATGCGACTATAGCTCCCACGTGTGGAGGCACGACTTAGAGACATAATCGCATTGAAGGCATATGTCACAAATTAGGCAATCATCACAACATCCCATGTAATATAGATAATAAAAGGGGAGATAACATAGTTGGCTTACACTCGCCACGTCAATCAAGTACATAAATAACATTACATCATGCAAACACTCATGGCCCGACTACGGCGCCAAAATAAAAGATAACCCAACATGCGACACGGTCCCGATCACCCCCAACTGGGCACCACTACTGATCATCAGGGAAAGACACGTAGTATCATTGAGAGTCCTCGTCGAACTCCCACTTGAGCTCGAGCGCGTCATCTGGAGCGGAATCATCAGGCCCTGCATCTGGTTTGGAAGTAATCTGTGAGCCACGAGGACTCAGCAATCTCGCACCCTCGCGATCAAGACTATTTAAGCTTATAGGTAAGGCAAGGTAAATATGTGGAGCTGCAGCAAGCGACTAGCATATATGGTGACTATCCTGTTCGCAAAAGAGAGTGAGAAGAGAAGGCAAAGCGCGAGCGAGAAACTAGAGAGCAACCAGCGCAAGCATTACTCCAACACCGTGTCCAAAACGGTAGCCTCCTTGAACGCCTTCTCCTGTTCAGGAGCAATCGTTCCCGTGGAGACACCGGTGACCCAGAACACGTTCATAGCCGTGAGCCATAACGTGGTCTTAGTCTGCCAACGCTTAAAGTATGTACCGGTAAACTTATCTGGTTTTAGTGCAGCGGCAAAGCCCCTTGCCGAAAAATTCCTACACATAATAGGTTTTTGGATTGTTGAGTAAATAGGCAATTTCTCGATTAAATTAATCCACAAGTAAATCACTAGCATGGCATTGACACAAATAAACACGTACTGATATTCAGTCAAGCTAGCACATACCACGTTAATTGTAGAAAGACCTACGTATAACGCTAGCATGGCTAAAACAGAAAGCAGTAGGAGCGGGATAAACGAGTTATACCCTCCAGTAGGCCATGCAGAGGCCGCGGCTTTGGTGGCGGCATCGGTGTCCTCGGCGGCCTTCTTGTCGGCTTCAGCTTTCTCGGAAGCGGCACGTTCGGCATCGGTGGACATGGTGATGATGAAGGCGATGCAGACGTAGAGGAAGTAGACGATCGGAAGCGAGCAGTCGCGTAATCGCTGCCCAAAAACCTATTCGCCCCTCACCCCGTACAGGAACCAGAAGGGCGTGGTTTCGGAGACCTGCTCTCCCGTCGACCGTGTACGCGGCGGACGGGATGGACGGTAGGTTTAGGAGACACCGCAGATGTGATCTATTCGTGGCGGCTAGGGTTAGGAGACACCGCACAATTATATAGACGCAGCCGCGTGGAGAGACGTGGGCTCGACCCACGTCCGAGTCCGTGACAGCCCACGATCTGACGTCTCAGATCGTGGCCCAGCTGTCAGAGAACTCTCCGTTAGTGACTGGCAAAAATAAGCGCGTAGGTGTGAGCTTGGCTCGGCTCAATCCCGCAACCCGCGGCGCGTCGTGACGAGGCGTGGCGTGGCGAGGCGGGCGGCGGAGGAGGAGTGCGCGAGGGCCTCTTCTCTTCTCAAGCTCCAATAGCATGTAGAAGAGAAACCCTTATAAATGTCAGGACCCCGATTCTAAGTCACATCGATCTAGCCGGTAACACCTCATATCACTTTGCGGCCTCATGCACGGTATCCCACGGGTGTCGCCTTACCATGGCCCGGGACCGTTTGCGCCTTTTGGCTCACGTATATGATAGTGTCGCTAGCATCCATATGACAGAGAACCCGGGCCGACATGGCAAGTCGTGAACCCAAAGCGGCACAGACCTATGGAGACAGGCATACATGAATCACATTGAACATGTCGGTCATCAGCGAGTGATTCCGGGCTGTAGCACTGGGCTAACAGGACTCCGGGGAACCCGGGCTGTAGCAGGCTAGGCAGGACTCCGGATATCACCGCGTGACATTTCCCCGAAGGGACAGACATAGGAACGAAGTGAAACACATGCCGGCCAGTCAAGTGTCCTGAGCAGTAGTGCTGGGCTAGCAGGACTCCGGTGAACCGGGCTGTAGTGGACTACTATGGCTCGAGGAACACCAGACTACATTTCCCAATAAGAAGGGCTCCCAAGGATAAACAACTAGATTGTCGGATCCCACTCATACCAAGCATTTCAATCATACACACAATATGCCCGATATGAGTACATACAACATGGCATCACAACAAAACTCTACAACTCAAGTACTTTATTTAAAGGCTCCAGAGAGCCATACATAACAAGTTCATACAGATAGGGGTCACATGACCCGACACTCAATTCATACAATCATACAAGCACATGTGGAAGCAACTAGTCTGAGTACAGACTCTAGAAAGAAAGAAGGCTTCTCGAAGCCTGTCTATCTACATAGGGCCCTCCATGGCCAGGATCACCACCTGGGTGGCTAGAAACTCATCGACGTCAAGGTCTACGTAGAACCCATCGGAGGGGGCGGTGTTGTCGTCTGAAAACAGTAATTAAGCAAACATGAGTACAAAGGTACTCAGCAAGTCTTACATCAGAACCTACTATGCATGCTTATTCTCAAGAAGGTGGTGGGGTTAATGCAGCAAGCCAACTTTGACTCTTGGCTAAGCTATCCTACGGAACTTCACCAGTAAAAATAGTTTTCGTACACGAGTCCACTACTCACCAACACAATACTTCACCGGGGATCCTCCCTCGTCATCCTACGAGAGGGCCATCCTCGGTACTCACACTTATCTTGAGTCTTTTAGTAGTATCCATTAAACTTGTCTATGAACTGTATAGGCAACCAAGTAGTCCTTTACCGCGGACGCGGCTATTCGAATAGTTTTATACCCTGCAGGGGTGTACTTCTTCATACACGCTTTCACCACTTACCGACGTTTACACGACATGTACTCGGTAACCTTCAAGCGGAAGCCCAGCGAGGGTGTCGGCCACGGCCTACCTAAACACTTAAGTCTCTAGTCCAGGTTTATCGCCTATCCAGGTTCCATCCGCAGGGAGTCCGGCTGAGGTTTCCACATACGGCCCCGAACGATGTGAACAGGGTCCCGAGACGCCTAACGGGCGCCCGGCATACCCGGCCACGGTGTATCTACCGCAACATAGCCCACCCCTAGGGTCAGCGCTACGCACGGCCGCCAACACATAACCTACAAACACCAGAAACTATTTGCAACTCCTGGACAGAGTACTAGGGTGATTAAGAAGCCGAGAGGGTCCATTGGTTTCGGGCCCAATGTACGGTAGTAACTGCATCTTAAATCACACATACAGATCTCAGTTCTTAGGGACGGCCTCAATGAAACAACCCACCATGTACTCCTACATGGCCCTCTCATCGATACCTTTACCAAAACATGTTCAACACATCCCTCACATTACCGACATAAGCATTTCACTCTAGCCCATCACCCAGATGAACCAGACCTGACACAACTCTAAGCATAGCAGGCATCAAGGTAGCAATACATGGCATACAATAGGCAACTACCGTAGCACACAGCAGATTGAAACGCGTTGTCTTAAGTGCAGTAATCAAGAGCAGAAGCGAGAACATGGGTTGTATCGGAATGATCAATGGTTGCTTGCCTGATGGAGTGGTAGTGGGATACCGCCCTTCAGTTGGATACTCGTGAATATCCTCGGAGGCAGAACCTACCACGAAGAACACATCGGAACACAATCAACACATGACGATATGCAACAATATGATGCATTCTATGACATGGCAATATGAATGTGTCTTGGCCTAATGCAAGTTATAATAGAAAGGAATGAACTCATTTGAATCAAAGATTCAAATATTAGCTCATTAAACATGGCCTTAATACTGCATTTCCTTATTCTGCTTAAACAGCAAGGTAAACTTGTTTTGTCATGCATGAAACCATTACAGATGGATAGATTGAATTTTTTTGATCATTTTTCATATAAAAATCTTTGCATTTGGAGCTATGGTTGATTTTCTATGATTTTTAGAAGTCTTAACTATTTTCTGGAATTTCCTGTATAAGAATAATTCCAGTAATTTAATTACTGCGTCAGCATTACGTCAGGGTGACGTCAGTGGTTAACGGGGACGTCCAGGTCAAACCTGACTGGTGGGTCCCGCATGTCAGTAGTTATTTAAGCTAATTATTTTGAGTTAAAACTAATCTGATTTAGTTAACAGAGGGGGCCCACTTGTCATTGACTCAGGGGAGTCAAACTGGGGTCAAACCCCTGGTCGGCGGGGCTAATCCTGCCGGCGTTGAGTCGCCGGCGAGGCCGGGACGGTGGAGGGCTTCGGATTTGGTCCTCCGGTGACCAAATCGACGGCGGAGACGTGCTACGCGTAGCTGGGGCTCGCGCGCATCTAGTGGGGCAAGTGGGAGGAGCTGGGGTGGAGCGAGCTCGCCGGAATCGAGCTCGTGGCGGCGGCCGGAGTTTGGGCGGGGTTGGTTTCGAGGCTACGATGCACGGGAGAAGGAGCTGGTGGTGGCTACGGGTTCCTGGTGCTGCTCTGAGCTCAACGGTGGGCTTGGCTTCGAGCCACTGTGGCTTTGGCCACGACGGCGCCATGGCCGGCGGCGGGGAGCTCTCTGGTGCGGTGGAGGTGGCGGCTACAGGGGCCAAACGAGCACGGGAGCTAGGGGAAAAGGAAGAGGATCTCACAGGGAGGTCGATGAGAAGCTCAGTGGGCTCGGGGGCGACCGAAGCGAGGCGAATCGATGAACATCGTCCGGCGGGTACCGAGGTTGAAGACGAGGGCGAAGACGGCGTTCGACGGCGGTTGGAGTCGCGTGGGTCGGCGGGGAAGTGCAGGGCGACGAGGCGGAGCTATTGGGCTCGTCGATGGGGTGAGGGGGTGGCTCTGGTGGCAACTACGGCGATCGGCGGCGAGGTACGCGCTCGGCCATCGCGGGGGAGAGTGAGAGAGACGAGGGGGAGAGTGAGCGAGGATGAGAGGGGGACATGGGGGTCACGTGGCACCCCTAGGCGTCTCCAGGCGTCGACGGAAGCAGGAGGTGGCCGGCGTGTAGCCGCGGGCGCCGGCCACGCGCTCCGCGTCCTTCTGGCGGGAGGAGGACGACGACTGGCAGCCAGTCGGCTGGGCCGAGCCAGGTGGGCTGGGCCAGCACAGGTAAGGCCCAGGTAGCTTCCCTCTCTCTCTTTTTTATATGTTTCTGTTTTTCTATTTAACTGCAACTGTTGGGCTTTAATTAAAATACTAAAACGTTTCCAAAAATCCTGAAAATAATTATGGGCTCTATTTAGATTATTTCCAACAGTAAACATTTATTTCCAGAATTATTTGAGCGTTTAAATTATTTTATAGCATTTAAATGCCCAAATTCAAATACTTATGGTTTAATTCAATGACCTTCTGTTGACCTAGAAAATTGTGCACCAATTTTGCCAGAGGTTCTAACCCAAGACAAAGAGGGTGAACTTTTTAGAAGGGCATTTCAGGTTCATTGAAAATAATTTTAGTAAACCCTAGTTGTTTCCAGGGGGGTGTTGGGGGTTTCTGCCTTCCCCATTTCAAATTTAAGAGAAATTTAAACATGATGCACACTCTAATGCTTGAACTAGCTAGGGTGTGACAACTCACCCCCACTCAAAAGAATCTCGTCCCGAGATTTAGGATCCTCCGGGAAGAAGGTGGGGTACTCGAGTTGAAGACGATCCTCCCTTTCCCAAGTGGCTTCTTTCTCAGAATGGTGTGACCATTGAACCTTAAGAAACTTGATATTCTGACGTCGAGTGGTACGCTCGGCTTGATCAAGGATACAAATGGGATATTCCCGATAGGAGAGGTTATCTTGTAGATCAAGCGTTTCGTGGTCCACTCCACGGATAGGATCCGCGAAGCAACGCCTGAGTTGTGAAACGTGGAAGACATCATGAACTCTGGAAAGATGCGGAGGTAGTTCCAATTGGTAGGCAACTTCTCCTCGTTTGGCAAGAATGCGAAAGGGTCCAATGTAACGAGGAGCCAATTTGCCTTTGATACCGAAACGATGGGTTCCCTTTAATGGGGTAACCCGAAGGTAAGCCTTCTCGTCGACTTCATAAGTCATAGGCTTATGTTTACGATCATATTGACTCTTTTGACGAGATTGGGCTGTTTTCAATTTCTCACGAATAACGCGAACCTGCTCTTCTGCTTCCTGAATCATATCCGGGCCAAAGAGTTATCTTTCCCCGGTTTCTGACCAGTTAAGAGGCGTTCGACATTTTCGTCGATAGAGAACTTCGAAAGGAGCCTTGCCTAAGCTGGCTTGATAACTATTGTTATAAGCAAACTCCGCGAATGGAAGGCATTTCTCCCAACTCATTCCGAACGAGATGACAGAAGCTCGGAGCATATCTTCCAGAATTTGATTGACTCGTTCTACTTGACCACTTGATTGAGGATGGAAGGCGGTGCTAAAGGAGAGACGTGTTCCCATAGCATTTTGGAAACTTTCCCAAAATCGAGAGGTGAAGAGACTTCCACGGTCTGAGTTAATTTCCAATGGAACACCATGAAGAGACACTATTCGGGAGATGTATAAATAAGCTAGCTGGCTAGCGGTGATACTCTCACGAACAGGTAGGAAATGGGCTACTTTGGAAAGATGGTCGATCACGACGAAGATGGCATTATTCCCTCTCTTGGTCCTGGGAAACCCAGTGATGAAATCCATACTGATTTTATCCCATTTCCACTCGGGAATAGCCAAAGGTTGAAGGGTGCCAGCAGGCCGTTGATGCTCTGCTTTAACACGACGACAAACATCGCAATTAGCAATGTATTGAGCGATTTCTCTCTTCATCCTAGTCCACCAAAACCTCTGGCGTAGGTCTTGATACATTTTGGTACTACCGGGATGAATGGTGAGAGGGGATTCACGAGCTTCCTTAAGGATCAGCCGCCTCAGGTTTCGTGCCTTTGGAACCACTAGGAGATTCCCAAAGTATACGACACCTTGATCATCAATGGAGAAACAATTCGTGACTCCTTTCTTAATGTTTCTCTTAATACGGGAGATTCCCGGATCTACCTTCTGTGCCTTGATGATCTGATCCGTAAGGGTAGGTTTCGCCACCAGGGTGGATAGGAATCCTCAAGGAACAATGTGAAGATTTATCTTACGAAATTCCTCATGGAGAAATGGTCACTTTGTTGTAACATCAGGTTGTTACAATAGGACTTACGGCTTAGCGCATCAGCCATGACATTGGCTTTGCCCGGGGTATAAGTTATTCCTAAGTCGTAATCCAAGATCAACTCAACCCAACGTCTTTGCCTGAGATTCAAATCTGGTTGGGTGAAGATATATTTCAAACTTTGGTGATCGGTGAAGATCTCACAACGATTACCGAGAAGGTAATGTCGCCAAGTTTTAAGTGCATGGACTACAGCTGCAAGCTCTAGATCATGTGTGGGATAATTTTCCTCATGTGGGTGTAATTGCCGTGAAGCATAGGCAATTACCTGATGATCTTGCATGAGTATGCAACCTAGTCCTTGTCGCGAGGCGTCACAATAGATAATAAAGTCCTTGGAGAAATCTGGTGGTACCAGTACGGGAGCAGATGTCAGGCGTCTTTTCAGTTCCTGAAAACTGAACTCGCACTGTGGAGTCCACTCGAACTTTTTATCTTTCTTGAGGAGTTCAGTCAGAGGTTTAGCAACCTTGGAGAAATTCTCGACGAAGCGGCAGCAATAGCTCACTAAGCCAAGGAAGCTCCGAACTTGCTTAACCGTCTCAGGTGGAGTCCAATCAAGGACGGCTTGAACTCGCTCGGGATTGACAGCAATACCCTTACCAGAGATTACATGGCCTAGATAGGTCACTTCTGGCAACCAAAATTCACACTTGGAGAATTTGGCGTAAAGGCGATGCTCTCGAAGTTTCATCAATACCAGCCTTAGATGTTCGACATGTTCCTCCTCATTCTTGGAGTAGATGAGTATGTCATCGAGGTATACTACGACAAATTTGTCCAAGTACTCCATGAAAACCGAGTTCATTAACCGGGAGAAGGTGGCTGGGGCATTGGTTAGACCGAAGGACATCACGGTGTACTCGTATTGGCCATAACGAGTAACAAAGGCTGTTTTGGGAATGTCCCCGTTTCTGATTTTGATTTGATGGTAGCCCAACCTTAAATCCATCTTGGAAAAGACTGAGGATCCAGCGAGCTGATCATACAGATCGTTGATCATGGGAAGCAGATATTTATTCTTGATGGTGACCAAGTTGATAGGTCGGTAATCCACAACCATTCGATCTGTTCCATCCTTCTTCTTAACGAAGAGGACGGGGCAAGCCCAAGGAGAGGAACTAGGACGGATGAAACCCTTTTTCAAGGACTCATCGAGTTGGTTCTTAAGCTCGGCTAGTTCTAAGGGTGCCATCTTGTAGGGTCTTCTAGAAATTGGAACGGTTCCTGGAACAAGGTCTATCACAAACTCGACATCCCTGTCAGGTGGAACACCTGGCAGTTCTTCTGGAAAGACATCCGGGAAGTCTCGGACTATCGGAAGATCTTCAAGGTCTGGAAGGGGGTTGGCATTTAGGGAGTAAAGCTGGCGCTTGGCCACTCGAGTTAAT
Organism: Triticum urartu; assembly: GCF_003073215.2. Lineage (NCBI taxonomy): Eukaryota > Viridiplantae > Streptophyta > Magnoliopsida > Poales > Poaceae > Triticum > Triticum urartu. The sequence continues at coordinate 63,162,937 of NC_053023.1, read as the reverse complement.
ACATTGACTGTCTTGCCCGATGGGTGAGTAAGTTGAACGGTTCTAGTGGCACAATCAATCTTAGCATAATGAGCTGACATCCAGTCCATACCCAAGATGATGTTTATGTCCGTGGACTTGAGATCTATTAAGGATGCAAGGAAGACATGTCTATCGACAAGAATTTCGTTCCCATGGCTTACTCTAGAAGTTTGCCATCTAGAGCCAGGAGTTTGAATTTCCATGGTAGAGGGCATGTCATAGAATGTCGTATTGTGCAATCGAGCATAGTTCTCGGATATGAATGAATGAGATGCTCCAGTATCGAAAAGAACAGATGCCGGATGGCAGTTAACAAGGAGCGTACCAAGGACGACGTTGGGATCCTCATGAGCCTCCTCGGCTGAAACATAGTTGACATGGCCACGTGCAGTGGTGGCCGGCTTGGCATAGAATGTTTTTCCCGCAGGCTTACCACGGCCAACGGGCTTTCCAGTTTGATTGGGGTTGTTGTTCTGGGGACACTCTCGACTATAGTGACCCGGCTCTCCACACTTAAAGCATGTCACCACATTGGGGCGTGGAGCAGCATTAGCAGCGGGGCCACCATAGGGCTTGGGCGGTGCAAATTGCTGGTTGGGATGAGGCGCCTCAAAGGATGGCCTCGGGATGAACCTGGGTGGCAGTGCTGTGCTTGGAATCCACACCCGGCGCTTCTGAGTTCCAGAGCCGGATGAAGAGCCAAAGTCATGGGAGTGCTTGCGTGAAGCGTCATAATCAGTCTGGCCCGTCTCAGCACTGATGGCTTTATTGACCAACTTCTGAAAGGAGGTGCACTCGTGCAGACGAAGATCGCGGTGAATCTCAGGGCTAAGTCCCTTGCGGAACCTTGCCTGCTTCTTAGCGTCAGTAGATACCTCTTCAGGGGCATAGCGTGCCAGATTCCCAAATTCACGACTATATGCATCCACAGTCAGTCTTCCTTGGGTGAAGTTGCAGAACTCCTCCCTCTTGCGATCCATGAGACCTTCTGGAATGTGATGCTCACGGAAAGCCTCACTGAATTCAGACCAAGTAGTTATTTGGCCGACCGGGCGCATAGCTTCGAAGTTTTCCCACCAAAGGCTAGCAGGGCCTTCGAGGTGATAGGCAGCATAGGTAACCTTGTCGGCTTCGGCTACGTTGGCAGAACGTAGTTTGTGGGTAATGCTATGAAGCCAGTCATCCGCGTCGAGGGGTTCGACAAAATGGTTAAACTTTGGTGGGTACAGCTTGATAAAGTCATTGATCGACACCAAGTCATTTCACGGGTGGCGTGCAGTGTTCTGCTCAATCCGCTCTAGCAGGCGGTTAGTCTCACGCTTGTTTCTTTCCGCCTCCAGCATTACTTCGGCCAGAGAAGGCGGGTGAGGCAGATTTTCACCCCTAGCTGCACTGGCTTCCCCCTGCTCCGAGGCAGCAGGGTTGCTGCGGGTGTTGACCATCCTAGGAGAAAACAAGACAATGGTTTAGATAAGGATGGCTCAAATTAGCAAGGAAGTGCAGTATGTAATGGATAACACGGAATGCAGAGATGTTCATCCGTATGTCATGGTAATATAAAACTGCCATATATATACCAACGGTCATACACATCATACATAGTTTAGTACAAGCCCAGGCTACAGTACAACTATGATGAAAGACGTTACATCTCATCGGAGGCATTCCAAGCTCCTATACATTATTTGTCTACACCTCCGAAATTGACTACACACTAAGTCGTATTCCACAAGTCACGCAGGACAGTGGAGATACAACTACTACAATACTAGTGGTACTACTACTAACTCAGACAGCTCTGTAGTAGTCCTCATAGAAGTCACCTCCGTAGCCTGGAAGTTCAACGTGACCATCCGGGAACAGACGGTCCTAAGGAGCCTGTGGACCATAGGGGCTAGGATGAGGTCTTGGACCAACAAACGGTGGCCTGCGGGGACCACGGGGTGGGGTGATGCCTCCCACATCACGCCAATCCACCATGTCTGGCAGAGCTGATCTCACAGGATACAGATCCCTTGTATCCATACATCCAGCTTGCACCGCAGGTTCAAACCGAGTCAATGTAGCCCAATGATCAGCACAGGTATTGAAGAGCTCCAGCCTCAAGGCCCGATTCTCTCGGTCCTTATCTTCGAGCATCTCGGCAGTGGTACGAGTTAATGAGTCCTCCTGAGTGGAGTCAGCATAGATAGCCTGAAGATACCCTTGCGCTCCTGGAAGTGAAGCTGGCATGTAACGGAAGTCGGTGTTCCGAAGCAGGCCAGTCTGGACTCGCATGATGGTCATCATAGAATAGGCAGCATCCTGCACATCCATCTCAACAGTAACCCCGAGTCCATTGGAACAGTGAAGGGGCTTGGTAAATCCAGGATAAGAAGGAAATATCCTGACGGTGCAGAAATATTGGCTTTGATTAAAGTCTCGGAATTGCTCTTCGACGGTGTATTCGGGATACCAACGGTAACCCATCTCGATCATTACCCGGACTAACATAGCAGTATGACCGGGCACGTCGAGACACCGGGCCAGGCGAACCACTTGGTTTTGGACACGGTTGGCCATCTGAAAGCACAACCACAATGCAAAGACATCAGAATTTCTAGGGAAAATTGGACAGCATAACAGCTATAAATGCTCAGAAAAAGATTTGAGACATCCACAACAGTTCGCAATACCACTCAACAACATCATATCAAGGTTCTGATCCAATTAGCAACATACTAAGAATAGTAGAAACTGAATTGGGACTTGTAACAACAATCCTATAAGCTACTACGGATTAGTAACACGTGAACCTGATAGAAGAAGAGAGCCTAGTCCTTAACCCACGTTGAATGAGAAGAGAATGACTCAGATCAGAGGCATAGGGTAAAGGAGTAAAAGAGCCTTACGTTCCCTCCCACAATCAATTCCCCTACATATAACTAAAGCATTTCTAGACTCGACATCGACCAGCTTGGCTCAACGAACCTACAGGCAGTCCGGCTCTGATGCCAACGCTGTCAGGACCCCGATTCTAAGTCACATCGATCTAGCCGGTAACACCTCATATCACTTTGCGGCCTCACGCACGGTATCCCACAGGTGTCGCCTTACCATGGCCCGGGACCGTTTGTGCCTTTTGGCTCACGTATATGATAGTGTCGCTAGCATCCATATGACAGAGAACCCGGGCCGACATGGCTAGTCGTGAACCCAAAGCGGCACAGACCTATGGAGACAGGCATACATGAATCACATTGAACATGTCGGTCATCAGCGAGTGATTCCGGGCTGTAGCACTAGGCTAACAGGACTCCAGGGAACCCGGGCTGTAGCAGGCTAGTCAGGACTCCGGATATCACCGCGTGACATTTCCCCGAAGGGACAGACATAGGAACGAAGTGAAACACATGCCGGCCAGTCAAGTGTCCTGAGCAGTAGTGCTGGGCTAGCAGGACTCCGATGAGCCGGGCTGTAGCGGACTACTATGGCTCGAGGAACACTAGACTACATTTCCCCATAAGAATGGTTGCCAAGGATAAACAACTATATTGTCGGATCCCACTCATACCAAGCATTTCAATCATACACACAATATGCCCGATATGAGTACATACAACATGGCATCACAACAAAACTCTACAACTCAAGTACTTTATTTAAAGGCTCCAGAGAGCCATACATAACAAGTTCATACAGATAGGGGTCACATGACCCGACACTCAAGTCATACAATCATACAAGCACATGCGGAAGCAACTAGTCTGAGTACAGACTCTAGAAAGAAAGAAGGCTTCTCGAAGCCTGTCTATCTACATAGGGCCCTCCATGGCCAGGATCACCACCTGGGTGGCTAGTCACTCGTCGACGTCAAGGTCTACGTGGAACCCATCGGAGGGGGCGGTGTTGTCGTCTAAAAACAGTAATTAAGCAAACATGAGTACAAAGGTACTCAGCAAGTCTTACATCAGAACCTACTATACATGCTTATTCTCAAGAAGGTGGTGGGGTTAATGCAGCAAGCCAGCTTTGACTCTTGGCTAAGCTATCCTATGGAACTTCACCAGTAAAAATAGTTTTCGCACACGAGTCCACTACTCACCAACACAATACTCCACCGGGGATCCTCCCTCGTCATCCTACGAGAGGGCCATCCTCGGTACTCACACTTATCTTGAGTCTTTTAGTAGTATCCATTAAACTTGTCTATGAACTGTATAGGCAACCAAGTAGTCCTTTACCGCGGACGCGGCTATTCGAATAGTTTTATACCCTGCAGGGGTGTACTTCTTCATACACGCTTTCACCACTTATCGCCGTTTACACGACATGTACTCGGTAACCTTCAAGCGGAAGCCCAGCGAGGGTGTCGGCCATGGCCTACCTAAACACTTAAGTCTCTAGTCCAGGTTTATCGCCTATCCAGGTTCCATCCGCAGGGAGTCCGGCCGAGGTTTCCACATACGGCCCCGAACGATGTGAACAGAAGACGCCAAACGGGCACCCGGCATACCCGGCCACGGTGTATCTACCGCAACATAGCCACCCCTAGGGTAAGCGCTACGCACGGACCCCAAAACACATAACCTACAAACACCAAGAAACCTATTTTGCAACTCCTGGACAGAGGTACTAGGGTGATTAAGAAGCCGAGAGGGTCCATTTGGTTTCGGGCCCAATGTACGGTAGTAACTGCATCTTAAATCACACATACAGATCTCAGTTCTTAGGGACGGCCTCAATGAAACAACCCACCATGTACTCCTACATGGCCTCTCATCGATACCTTTACCAAAACATGTTCAACACATCCCTCACATTACCGACATAAGCATTTCACTCTAGCCCATCACCCAGATGAACCAGACCTGACACAACTCTAAGCATAGCAGGCATAGCAAGGTAGGAATCACATACATGGCTCAATCAACTCCTACACATGCTAGTGGGTTTCATCTAGTTACTGTGGCAATGACAGGTCATGCAGAGGATAAGGGTTCAACTACCGTAGCACACAGCAGATTGAAACGCGTTGTCTTAATGCAGTAATCAAGAGCAGAAGCGAGAACATGGGTTGTATCGGAATGATCAATGGTTGCTTGCCTGATGGAGTGGTAGTGGGATACCGCCCTTCAGTTGGATACTTGTGAATATCCTCGGAGGCAGAACCTACCACGAAGAACACATCGGAACACAATCAACACATGACGATATGCAACAATATGATGCATTCTATGACATGGCAATATGAATGTGTCTTGGCCTAATGCAAGTTATAATAGAAAGGAATGAACTCATTTGAATCAAAGATTCAAATATTTGAAACCATTACAGATGGATAGATTGAATTTTTCTGATCATTTTTCATATAAAAATCTTTGCATTTGGAGCTATGGTTGATTTTCTATGATTTTCAGAAGTTTTAACTATTTTCTGGAATTTCCTGTATAAGAATAATTCCAGTAATTTAATTACTGCATCAGCATTACGTCAGGGTGACGTCAGTGGTCAACGGGGACGTCCAGGTCAAACCTGACTGGTGGGTCCCGCATGTCAGTAGTTAATTAAGCTAATTATTTTGAGTTAAAACTAATCCGATTTAGTTAACAGAGGGGGCCCACTTGTCATTGACTCAGGGGAGTCAAACTGGGGTCAAACCCCTAGTCGGCGGGGCTAATCCCGCCGACGTTGAGTCGCCGGCGAGGCCGGGACGGTAGAGGGCTTCGGATTTGGTCCTCCGGTGACCAAATCGACGGCGGAGATGTGCTACGCGTAGATGGGGTCGCGCGCATCTAGTGGGGCAAGTGGGAGGAGCTGGGGTGGAGCGAGCTCGCCGGAATCGAGCTCGTGGCGGCGGCCGGAGTTCGGGTGGGGTTGGTTTCGAGGCTATGGTGCACGGGAGAAGGAGCTGGTGGTGGCTACGGGTTCCTGGTGCTGCGCTGAGCTCAAGGTGGGCTTGGCTTCGAGCCACTATGGCTCTGGCCACGACGGCGCCATGGCCGGCGGCGGGGAGCTCTCGGGTGCAGTGGAGGTGGCGGCTACAGGGGCCAAACGAGCACGGGAGCTAGGGGAAAAGGAAGAGGAGCTCACAGGGAGGTCGATGAGCAGCTCAGTGGGCTCGGGGGCGACCGGAGCGAGGCGAATCGATGAACGGTGTCCGGTGGGTACCGAGGTTGAAGACGAGGGCGAAGATGGCGTTCGGCGGCGGTTGGATTCGCGTGGGTCGGCGGGGAGGTGCAGGGCGACGAGGCGGAGCTATTGGGCTCGTCGGAGGGGCGAGGGGGTGGCTCTGGTGGCAACTACGGCGATCGGCGGCGAGGTACGCGCTCGGCCATCGCGGGGGAGAGTGAGGGAGATGAGGGGGAGAGTGAGCGAGGATCAGAGGGGGACGTGGGGGTCGCGAAGCACCCCTAGGCGTCTCCAGGCGTCGACGGAAGCAGGAGGTGGCCGGCGTGTGGCCGCGGGCGCCGGCCACGCGCTCCGCGTCCTTATGGCGGGAGGAGGACGACGACTGGCAGCCAGTCGGCTGGGCCGAGCCAGGTGGGCTGGGCCAGCACAGGTAAGGCCCAGGTAGCTTCCCTCTCTCTCTTTTTTTATATGTTTCTATTTTTCTATTTAACTGCAACTGTTGGGCTTTAATTAAAATACTAAAACGTTTCCAAAAATTCTGAAAATAATTGTGGGCTCTGTTCAGATTATTTCCAATAGCAAACATTTATTTCCAGAATTATTTGAGTGTTTAAATTATTTTATAGCATTTAAATGCCCAAATTCAAATACTTATGGCTTAATTCAATGACCTTCTGTTGACCTAGAAAATTGTGCACCAATTTTGCCAGAGGTTCTAACCCAAGACAAAGAGGGTGAACTTTTTAGAAGGGCATTTCAGGTTCATTGAAAATAATTTTAGTAAACCCTAGTTGTTTCCAGGGGGGTGTTGGGGGTTTCTGCCTTCCCCATTTCAAAATTAAGAGAAATTTAAACATGATGCACACTCTAACGCTTGAACTAGCTAGGGTGTGATAATAACACACTCCAACTCTCCTTCCACTAGCGGGGTGGGACTAAACTTCCCACTACACCTGGTGCCATATAACCCACATGGGCCCTTAGAGATTTTCTAGAAATTTCTATATAGGCCTAGAGCCCATCTCAAATTTCAGCAATCCCCCACCAGATCTCGACGGCCCATTGTGTCTTCTGTTCCAATTGCTGTTTCGATATACCAGTGTGTCAGTGAAGACCTGTTAAGGTTGAACTTCACCAAGAGCAAGTAGCTACACTCCTTCAGAACTGAACAATGGACTATGCCTTGAATTGTCAGTTTGGCGTAAAGAAGTTTCACTACATGTATTACTAGTACTAGGCTGCCGAAGGCTGACCCCCCGGGTGGAGCATATAAGTCACACTCCTGGTCTATTCATGAGCTTACTAGAGATCACCTCAATCTCATAGACTGTGACCAGCAGTCGGGCTCACATAGGTGTGTTTCTCCAAAGATCGCTCTGTAGGATAGCATCTTGCTTACATAAGCTTTGGAACACATTAAGACAATAGTCATCTTACCATACAGTATCGAGAGTATTGCATCTCCAACGGAGTGGGTTAGTATAGTTACTCTCCTCAGTTCACTAGTGGCTTGTTTTCCCAGGTCCTAATTCACGGGATCTCCGATCACATAGGTTGGGTTACTACCATGGCAACTCATGTGGGTCTCATACCCATCTCCCTCGATGCATTATCTATCATGACACGTGATAGCCCTTTCATAAAGGGATCTGCCAGATTGTTAGCCGTATGGACATAGTCCAACGCTATCACTCCGGAGTTTCTTAATTTTCTGATAGCTTTTAATCTCATTCTTATTAGTTTGGTGGACTTCATGTTGTCCTTTTAACTCTTCACCTTGGTGATGACAGTCTGATTGTCACAGTTCATAAGGATAACCGGAACTGGTTTATCAACCAATGGCAAGTCCATCAAAAGATCTCGAAGCCATCTCGCTTCAACACCAGATGTGTCTAATGCTTCAACACCAGTTGCGCTCGCTAGGTACATTAGTGAACCAATGATTTGAGAGTATCTCAATTGATCTTTAGCCATGCCTTTGGACTTTCGAATCAACATGCTAGGATCATATGGTGTTTGAGATGGCATGCAGTCCGAATATCCAAAACGACCCAACAGCTTCTCAACATAGTGGGATTGCAGAAGTGTAATTCCACCCTCATTATCTCTCAGTAGCTTGATGTTCAAGATAACATCAGCCACACCAAGGTCTTTCATCTCAAAGTTCTGATATAGAAACGATTTGACCTCCACAATGACTTTGAGGTTTGTTCCGAATATCAGTATGTCATCAACATACAAGCACAGTATAACTCCTTCGCCCCCACCATGGCGATAGTATACACATTTGTCAGCCTCATTAACAACGAAACCAACATATGTCAAAGTTGTATTAAACTTATCATGCCATTGCTTAGGTGCTTGTTTCAGGCCATATAAAGATTTTATCAACCTACACACCTTTTTTTCCTGACCATCTATCACAAAGCCATCAGGCTGTTGCATGTAGATTTCCTCCTTTAGCTCTCCATTTAGAAAAGCCGTCTTAACATCCATCTGATGGACGAGAAGACCGTGCGAGGCCACCAACGAGAGTAATACTCGAATGGTGGTCAGTCTAGCCACAGGTGAATAAGTATCAAAGAAATCTTCCTCTTCTTGCTGGTCATAGCCATTGGCCACAAGCCTAGCCTTGTACTTTTCAATAGTACCATTGGGCCTAAGCTTCTTTTTGAACACCCACTTACACCCCAGTGGTTTGCAACCATAGGGACGATCAGTCATCTCCCATGTCCCGTTAGCCATGATGGAATCCATCTCGCTACGGACCGCATCTTTCCAGTAGTCAGCTTCTGGAGAGAGGCATACGCTTCTGAAATAGAAGTGGGAGTATCATCCACGAGGTACACGAAGAAATCATCACCAAAGGTCTTTGCAGTCCTTTGTCTCTTGCCCCTACCAAGGGTTTCCTCGTCATCCTCCTCAGGATTTTCATAGTGTGTTTGTTCATAATATTCCATAGGAATGGCAGGTTCAGGAGTCTCCTCAGATTCCAGTCTAGAAGTGCTTTGCATATCTCTCATAGGAAAAATATCCTCGAAGAATGTAGCGTCCTTAGACTCCATAATTGTACCGACCTTCTGGTCAGGTACCTCAGATTTCACTACTAGAAATCTATAGCCAACGCTGTTCTTAGCGTAACCCAAATTAACGCAGTCCACAGTCTTTGGTCCAAGCTTATGCTTTTTGGGGATCGACACATTGACTTTCGCCAAACAGCCCCAAGTACGCAAGTACGAGAGTGTTGTCCTTCTCTTTGCCCATTTCTCATAGGGATTGATCTCATTATCCTTTGTCGGAACTTTATTCAGGACAAGACATGCCGTCAATATAGCCTCCCCCCACCATGCCTTGGATAAACCCGATGTATCTAACATGGCGTTAACCAAATCAGTTAGAGTACGGTTTTTCCGCTCGGCAACCCCGTTTGACTGGGGTGAATAGGGAGGCGTCCTCTCATGAATAATGCCATGTTCCGCACAGAAAGAATCAAACTCATTTGAGAAGTACTCTCCACCATGATCTGACCGGACTCATTTAATTTCCTTTTCAAGTTGTTTCTCAACTTCTGCCTTATAGATTTTAATGTTGTGTAGAGCCTCATCTTTATTGTTTAACAGATACACATAGCAATATCTAGTGGAGTCATCTATCAATGTCATGAAGTATTTCTTTCCACCTTTAGTCAACACACCATTCATCTCACAAAGATCAGAATGTATGAGTTCTAATGGTGCCAAGTGTCTCTCCTCCGCGGCCTTTGAGGCTTGCGAGGTTGCTTAGCTTGCACACATGAAAGGCACTTAGAACCTTTGGCTAAGGTGAAACTCAGGATTAAATCCAACTTGGCTAGCCGCGTCATAACACCGAAACTAATGTGAAAAAGACGTGAATGCCAAACTTCAGATTCATTAACATTCGAATGAATATGGTTCACAACTTTATTACAAAAATCTGCAAGGGAAAGGCGGAACATCCCTCCGCTCTCATAACCTTTTCCAACAAAGAGTCCATATTTCATAACAACTAATCTATTAGACTCGAAAACCAACTTAAACCCTTCTCTACATAGAAGGGAGCCACTAACGAGGTTCTTCTTGATGGCGGGGACATGCTGCACGTTCTTCGGCTGCACGATCCTTCCCGAAGTAAACTTCAGATTGACCGTGCCAACACCATGAACAGAAGCACTCGCGCCATTCCCCATCAATACGGACCCGTGACCTGTGACCTGGTAAGAAGTGAACAATGAAATGTCAGCACACACATGAACACCTGCACCTGTGTCCACCCACCAATCGTTGGGTTGAAACACTGAAAAAACAATAAATAAATTACCGTACCCAGATGCACCATTCTCATTGTTGCCCACAACCATGTTGACAGATTTGGAGTCCTGTCCTGGCTTCTTGTACTTGTTTGGGCACTTATTGGCCCAATGTTCAACCAAACCACAAGTAAAGCATCCCTCATCCTTCTTCTTCTTCTTGAAGGTCTTCTTACCCTTCTTCTTAAAGTCGGTATTCTGTTGGACACCGTTCTTTCCCTTGGGCTTGTGGGAGTTATGGTTCCTCTGGTTCACCATGTTGGCGACAGAAGTCTCTTCGGTCCCTTTTCCATGCATGCGAGTATTTTGCCCTTGAATTCTGCTCAACACTCAGATGGCCAATGACATCCTCCACAAGAATTCACGCCTCTGATGTTTCAGAGTGGTGGCAAAGTTCCTCCAGGAATTAGGGAGCTTAGCGATTATGCAGCCCGCGACAAACTTGCCCGGGAACTCGCACTTAAGAAGTTCAAGCTCCTTAACAATGCATATTATCTCATGAGCCTGCTCCAATACAGGACGGTTTTCAACCATCTTGTAATCGTGGAACTGCTCTATAATATACATCTCGCTCCCTGCATCGGCGGCCCCGAATTTAGATTCGAGCACCTCCCACAAGTCCTTGGCGACATGCACATGTAAATATGCATCGACCAGTTTATCTTCGATCACGCTAAGAACTGCTCCGAGAAACACAACGGTAGCCTCCTTGAACGCCTTCTCCTGTTCAGGAGCAATCGTTCCCGTGGAGACACCGGTGACCCAGAACACGTTCATAGCCGTGAGCCATAACGTGGTCTTAGTCTGCCAACGCTTAACGTATGTACCGGTAAACTTATCCGGTTTCAGTGCAGCGGCAAAGCCACTTGCCGAAAAATTCCTACACATAATAGGTTTTTGGATTGTTGAGTAAATAGGCAATTTCTCGATTAAATTAATCAACGAGTAAATCACTAGCACGACATTGACACAAATAAACACATACTGATATTCAGTCAAGCTAGCACATACCACGTTAATTGCAGAAAGACCTACGTATAACGCTAGCATGGCTAAAACAGAAAGCAGTAGGAGCGGGATAAACGAGTTATACCCTCCAGTAGGCCATGCTGAGGCCGCGACTTTGGTGGTGGCATTGGCGTCCTCGGCGGCCTTCTTGTCGGCTTCAGCTTTCTCGGCGGCGGCACGTTCGGCGTCGGTGGACATGGTGATGATGAAGGGGACGCAGACGTATAGGAAGTAGACGACCGAAAACGAGCAGTCGCATAATCGCTGCCCAAAAACCTATTCACCCCTCACCCCGTACAGGAACCAGAAGGGCGTGGTTTCGGAGACCTGCTCTCCCGTCGACCGTGTACGCGGCGGACGGGATGGAGTTACTGGCGGCAGCAGCAGCAAGGGAATGACGGTGGGCGTGCGCGTGGAGCAGATGTGATCTGTTCGTGGCGGCTAGGGTTAGGAGACACCGCACACTTATATAGACGCAGCCGCGTGGAGAGACGTGGGCTTGACCCACGTCCGAGTCCGTGACAACCCACGATCTGACGTCTCAGATCGTGGCCCAGCTGTCAGAGAACTCTCCGTTAGTGACTGGCAAAAATAAGCGCGTAGGTGTGAGCTTGGCTTGGCTCAATCCCGCAACCTGCGGCGCGTCGTGACGAGGCGTGGCGTGGTGAGGCGGGCGGCGGAGGAGGAGTGCGCGAGGGCCTCTTCTCTTCTCAAGCTCCAATAGCATGTAGAAGAGAAACCCTTATAAACCACTCCAACTCTCCTTCCACTAGCGGGGTGGGACTAAACTTCCCACTACACCTGGTGCCATATAACCCACATGGGCCCTTAGAGATTTTCCACAAATTGCTATATGGGCCTAGAGCGCATCTCAAATTTCAGCAATCCCCCACCAGATCTCAAGGGCCCATTGTGTCCTCTGTTCCAATTGCTGTTTCCATATACCAGTGTGTCAGTGAAGACCTGTTAAGGTCGAACTTCACCTAGAGCAAGTAGCTACATTCCTTCACAACTGAACAATGGACTATGCCTTGAATTGTCAGTTTGGCGTAAAGAAGTTTCACTACATGTCTTACTAGTACTAGGCTGCAGAAGGCTGACCCCCCGGGTGGAGCATATAAGTCACACTCCTGGCCTATTCATGAGCTTACTAGAGATAACCCCAATCTCATAGACTGTTACCATCAGTCGGGCTCACATAGGTGTGTTCCTCCAAAGATCGCTCTGTAGGATAGCATCTTGCTTACATAAGCTTTGAAACACATTAAGACAATAGTCATCCTATCATACAGTATCGAGAGTATTGCATCTCCAACGGAGTGGGTTAGTATAGTTACTCTCCTTAGTTCACCACTGGCTTGTTTTCCCAGGTCCTAATTCACAAGATCTCCGATCACATAGGTTGGGTTACTACCATGGCAACTCATGTGGGTCTCATACCCATCTCCCTCGATGCATTATCTATCATGACACGTGATAGCTCTTTCGTAAAGGGATCTGCCAGATTCTTAGCCGTATGGACATAGTCCAACGTTATCACTCCGGAGCTTCTTAATTTTCTGATAGCTTTTAATCTCATTCTTATGTGTTTTGTGGACTTCATGTTGTCCTTTGAACTCTTCACCTTGGTGATGACAGTCTGATTATCACAGTTCTTAAGGATAGCCGGAACCGGTTTATCAACCAATGGCAAGTCCATCAAAAGATCTCGAAGCCATCTCGCTTCAACACCAAATGTGTCTAATGCTGTTCATTCTGCTTCCATTGTCGATCTCGTGAAGATCGTTTGCTTGCAAGACTTCCAGAAAACAGCGCCACCTCCAAGAGTAAACATATACCCAGTTGTGGCCTTCATCTCATCAGCATCAGAGATCCAATTCCCATCACTATACCCTTCAAGTACCGATGGGTATCCGGTATACTGAAGTCCATAGTTCATAGTACCTTTCAGATAGCGCATAACTCTCTCAACAGCATGCCAATGTACATCACCCGGTTTGGAAACAAACCGGCTCAGTTTGCTCATAGCAAACGCGATGTCAGGCCTCGTTGCGCTCGCTAGGTACATCAGTGAACCAATGATTTGAGAGTATCTCAATTGATCTTTAGCCATGCCTTTGGACTTTCGAATCAACATGCTAGGATCATATGGTGTTTGAGATGGCATGCAGTCCGAATATCCAAAACGACTCAACACCTTCTCAACATAGTGGGATTGCAGATGTGTAATTCCACCCTCATTATCTCTCAGTAGCTTGATGTTCAAGATAACATCAGCCACACCAAGGTCTTTCATCTCAAAGTTCTGAGATAGAAACGATTTGACCTCCTCAATGACTTTGAGGTTTGTTCTGAATATCAGTATGTCATCAACATACAAGCACAGTATGACTCCTTCGCCCCCACCATGGCGATAGTATACACATTTGTCAGCCTAATTAACAACGAAACCAACATATGTCAAAGTTGTATTAAACTTATCATGCCATTGCTTAGGTGCTTGTTTCAGGCCATATAAAGATTTTATCAACCTACACACCTTTTTTTCCTGACCATCTATCACAAAGCCATCAGGCTGTTGCATGTAGATTTCCTCCTTTAGCTCTCCATTTAGAAAAGCCGTCTTAACATCCATCTGATGGACGAGAAGACCGTGCGAGGCCGCCAACGAGAGTAATACTCGAATGGTGGTCAGTCTAGCCACAGGTGAATAAGTATCGAAGAAATCTTCCTCTTCTTGCTGGTCATAGCCCTTGGCCACAAGCCTAGCCTTGTAATTTTCAATAGTACCATTGGGCCTAAGCTTCTTTTTGAACACCCACTTACACCCCAGTGGTTTGCAACCATAGGGACGATTAGTCATCTCCCATGTCCTCTTAGCCATGATGGAATCCATCTCGCTACGGACCTCATCCTTCCAGTTGTCAGCTTCTGGAGAGGCATACGCTTCTGAAATAGAAGTGGGAGTATCATCCATGAGGTACACAAAGAAATCATCACCAAAGGTCTTTGCAGTCCTTTGTCTCTTGCCCCTACCAAGGGTTTCCTCGTCATCCTCCTCAGGATTTTCATAGTGTGTTTGTTCATAATATTCCATAGGAATGGCAGGTTCAGGAGTCTCCTCAGATTCATGTCTAGAAGTGCTTTGCATATCTCTCATAGGAAAAATATCCTCGAAGAATGTAACATCCTTAGACTCCATAATTGTACCGACCTTCTGGTCAGGTACCTCAGATTTCACTACTAGAAATCTATAGCCAACGTTGTTCTTAGCGTAACCCAAATTAACGCAGTCCACAGTCTCTGGTCCAAGCTTACGCTTTTTGGGGATCGACACATTGACTTTCGCCAAACAGCCCCAAGTACGCAAGTACGAGAGTGTTGTCCTTCTCTTTGCCCATTTCTCATAGGGAGTGATCTCATTATCCTTTGTTGGAACTTTATTCAGGACATGACATGCCGTCAATATAGCCTCCCCCTCACCATGCCTTGGATAAACCCGATGTATCTAACATGGCGTTAACCAAATCAGTTAGAGTATGGTTTTTCCGCTCGGCAACCCCGTTTGACTGGGGTGAATAGGGAGGCGTCCTCTCATGAATAATGCCATGTTCTGCACAGAAAGAATCAAACTCACTTGAGAAGTACTCTCCACCACGATCTGACCAGACTCGTTTAATTTCCTTTTCAAGTTGTTTCTCAACTTCTGCCTTATAGATTTTAAAGTAGTGTAGAGCCTCATCTTTAGTGTTTAACAGATACACATAGAAATATCTAGTGGAGTCATCTATCAATGTCACGAAGTATTTCTTTACACCTTTAGTCAACACACCATTCATCTCACAAAGATCAGAATGTATGAGTTCTAATGGTGCCAAGTGTCTCTCCTCCGCGGCCTTTGAGGCTTGCGACGTTGCTTAGCTTGCACACATGAAAGGCACTTAGAACCTTTGGCTAAGGTGAAACTCAGGATTAAATCCAACTTGGCTAGACGCGTCATAACACCGAACCTAATGTGACAAAGACATGAATGCCAAACTTCAGATTCATTAACATTCGAATGAATATGGTTGACGACTTTTTTACAAAAATCTGCGAGGGAAAGGCGGAACATCCCTCCGCTCTCATAACCTTTTCCAACAAAGAGTCCATATTTCGTAACAATTAATTTATTAGACTCGAAAACCAACTTAAACCCTTCTCTACATAGAAGGGAGCCACTAACGAGGTTCTTCTTGATGGCGGGGACATGCTGCACGTTCTTCAGCTGCACGATCCTTCCTGAAGTAAACTTCAGATCGACCGTGCCAACACCATGAACAGAAGCACACGCGTCATTCCCCATCAATACGAACCCGTGACCTATGACCTGGTAAGAAGTGAACAATGAAATGTCAGCACACACATGAACACATGCACCTGTGTCCACCCACCAATCGTTGGGTTGAAACACTGAAAAAACAGTAAATAAATTACCGTACCCAGATGCACCATTCTCATTGTTGCCCACAATCATGTTGACAGACTTGGAGTCCTGTCCTGGCTTCTTGTACTTGTTTGGGCACTTATTGGCTCAATGTTCAACCGAACCACATGTAAAGCAGTTCATCCTTCTTGTTCTTCTTGAAGGTCTTCTTACCCTTCTTCTTAAAGTCGGTATTCTCTTGGACACCGTTCTTTCCCATGGGCTTGTGGGAGTTATGGTTCCTCTGGTTCACCATGTTAGCGACAGAAGTCCCTTCGGTCCCTTTTCCATGCGAGTCTTTTGCCCTTGAATTCTGCTCAACACTCAGATGGCCAATGACATCCTCCACAGAGAATTCACGTCTCTGATGTTTCAGAGTGGTGGCAAAGTTCCTCCAGGAATTAGGGAGCTTAGCAATTATGCAGCCCGCGACAAACTTGCCCGGGTACTCGCACTTAAGAAGTTCAAGCTCCTTAACAATGCATATTATCTCATGAGCCTGCTTCAATACAGGACGGTTTTCAACCATCTTGTAATCGTGGAACTGCTCTATAATATGCATCTCGCTCCCTGCATCGGCGGCCCCGTATTTAGATTTGAGTGCCTCCCACAAGTCCTTGGCGACATGCACATGTAAATATGCATCGTCCAGTTTATCTCTGATCATGCTAAGAACTGCTCCGAGAAACACAACGGTAGCCTCCTTGAACGCCTTCTCCTGTTCAGGAGCAATCGTTCCCGTGGAGACACCGGTGACCCAGAACACGTTCATAGCCGTGAGCCATAACATGGTCTTAGTCTGCCAACGCTTAAAGTATGTACCGATAAACTTATCCGGTTTCAGTGCAGCGGCAAAGCCACTTGCCGAAAAATTCCTACACATAACAGGTTTTTGGATTGTTGAGTAAATAGGCAATTTCTCAATTAAATTAATCCATGATTAAATCACTAGCACGGCATTGACACAAATAAACACATACTGATATTCAGTCAAGCTAGCACATACCACGTTAATTGCAGAAAGACCTACGTATAACGCTAGCATGGCTAAAACAGAAAAGCAGTAGGAGCGAAATAAACGAGTTATACCCTCCAGTAGGCCATGCAGAGGCCGCGGCTTTGGTGGCGGCATCGGCGTCCTCGGCGGCCTTCTTGTCGGCGTCAGCTTTCTCGGCGGCGGCACGTTCGGCGTCGGTAGACATGGTGATGATGAAGGCGACGCAGACGTAAAGGAAGTAGACGATCGAAAGCGAGCAGTCGCGTAATCGCTGCCCAAAAACCTATTCGCCCCTCACCCCGTACAGGAACCAGAAGGGCGTGGTTTCGGAGACCTGCTCTCCCGTCAACCGTGTACGCAGCCGCGTGGAGAGACGTGGGCTCGACCCACGTCCGAGTCCGTGACATCCCACGATCCGACGTCTCAGATCGTGGCCCAGCTGTAAGAGAACTCTCCGTTAGTGACTAGCAAAAATAAACGCGTAGGTGTGAGCTCGGCTTGGCTCAATCCCGCAACCCACGGCGCGGCGCGGCGCGTCGTGACAAGGCGGATGGCGGAGGAGGAGTGCGCGAGGGCATCTTCTCTTCTCAAGCTCCAATAGCATGTAGAAGAGAAACCTTATAAACCACTTCAACTCTCCTTCCACTAGCGGGGTGAGACTAAACTTCCCACTACACCTAGTGCCATATAACCCACATGAGCCCTTAGAGATTTTCCAGAAATTGCTATATGGGCCTTGAGCCCATCTCAAATTTCAGCACGAGAGAGGATTCGACTTCATATTAGAAAAAAAGATAGTACCACCTCGCTATTTTAGATCACATTTCACCAATATATATGTGGGTGATCTGAAGTCAACAAGGCGCCTCAAAATCAATCAAGGGAATGAATTAACAGAGAAGAACTAGCTCGAGGGGGACCTATTGACCAATTATCGTAGAACGGAAAGAACAAAAAAAGAAAGAATGGATCCGACCTGATGGTGGGAGGTTTGGCACATCCAGCATTGACAGCCGAGGGGGGTGTCGGACGAGCCTGCGACTATCGGACACGGGGGGGGGGGGGGACATCGCGCCGGAGTCACGGGGAAGGGAAGGCACGGCCACCGTCGCCAGGGGGGATGGAGATGGGGCGTGATGGTTACGTGTCCGCTCGGTTTTTATCAGCCGGCTGGATTTTCTAATCCTTTCCTAAACAAAAGACGACATGCATGATGCACTCAGCACTCGGACCTTTCATAGAAGAAATCAAAGATATGCTATGATCTACACAAGAGTACAAGGTCACCTGGGCTCGGCGTACAACTAATCTAGCTGCTCATGTTTTAGCTAAAGTGGTGGTTAGCAATGATTTAGAGATGGTTTGGCCTGATGTGCCACCAGACTGCATTTTACATTTTGTAGAGAATGACATTCCCAATGTTGTTCAAGTAATAAAGTTTGAAGTACCCCTAAAAAAACTATTTGTGCTTTTTTTGAGGGAATGCATCTTTTATTTATTTTGTTGAGACAAGGGAATGCATCTATCTGTGCTAGAACGGGAGTATGGGAGAGAACCCATCAGGAGATAGCATCATTTTTCTCTTGCGTTTGGGTCAAGCCCAGATAGTGAAAAAAACATTATGGATGAAATACAATCTTACAAAATCAAACAATCTTCAATTAAAAAAAACCTACATAATCAAAATCATTGAATTCAAATCTTTTGAAAATCCTTTAAATGAATTACATTGTATGTTTCTTGTTGGAAATATGAGCAAATTACTACGAAATTTAATCTGAATAAACAGAAGATAAATCATGACCATAGCAGTAGAGATTAAACTAATCATGCGAACTAGCATAGCAGATGAACATATCACATCTAGGGCACATACTAGAAGCATGAATTCTACCACGATCTCGAACAGGAAGGATAGAATCACATACGGTGCAGCGGGTGCAGCACCGCCGGTGTTGACGTTGTCGCCCATGTCGTCGAGGACGAGGTTGCCGAGGTCGGGGAAGAAGTCGTCGTTCGCGAAGTCATTGCTGCCAGCAGTCGCGCGAGTGCGCTCCCCAAAAACCTGATCGCCCCCTCCCGTACAGGATCACGAGAGGCGGGGTTCCGGAGACCTGCTGTCCCTTCTCGCGGTGCACGCCGGAAGGAGGGATGGAGAAGACTTGCTTGGCGGCGCAGTGATCTGGAACGGTGGTGAGAAACCATACGAAACGGCTGCGGCTAGGGTAGACGTCTGCCTGACTATGTAGTGCGGGCCGGGTAGGTCGTGGGAGTAAACCCCACGTTCGAGTCGTCACGATCCAAAAGAATCGGAAATGGTTCAGTAATTAATTAATTAATGACTCATTAATTTTCCCATGCAGCAAAAATATAGACAACGTGCATAGCTCTATCCTCGGCTCGGCTCAATCCCGCAACCCGCGGCGCGTCGTGACGAGGCGTGGCGTGGCGAGGCGAGCGAGGAGGAGGAGCGCGCGTGTAGGTCTCCTCTTCTCATGCTCATACAAGTGGTAGAAGAGCTCACCTTATAAAAAGGTGCAACTCTCTCTCAACTTCCGGGGTGGGACTAAACTTTAGCCTCACTCACTCCACTCACATGTGTGCATGAATGGGCCAAGAGAATTTCAGAATTTTAGTTGGGCTTTGGGCCAAAGGCCTACTAGCAAAATTCCAACAATCCCCCACAAAGTCTCATTGGCACATCTCATCATTTAGTTCCAAAACATTGTTTTATATATCGGTGCTTAGTGGAGACTGTGAAGTTGAACTTCCACTTAGAAACTTATGCTACACTAGATCACAACTTGAATAGTGGACTATGCCTTGAACTACAAGTTTTCTGTGAAACTAGTTTCACACAAATTCTTGACCGATACTGGGCTGCTGCAAGGCTTCCCCGCGGGTGGAGCGTATACGTCATACTCCAGGGCCTTTCATGAATTTATTAGAGAACACCCAATTCTCACAGACTGCGACGTTAACAGTCAAATTCATATAGGTGTGTTCCTCAAAAGATGTTCTGCAGGACAACATCTCTGCTTACCCGAATAAGCCACTCGGAACACATTAAGATAAGTATCAACCTGCCATGCAGATCAGGAGAGTATTGCATCTTCACGGAGTGGGATAATTAATATAGGGATACTCTCCTCCCAGCTGACCAACAGCTTGTCTCCCACTTCTACTTCACGGGATCTCCGATCACATAGAGTGTTTTACCACTATGGACAACTCATGCGGTGGGTCTCAAACCCATCTCCATTGATGCATTATCTATCACATTACGTGATAGACCCTTTGTGAAGGGATCTGCCAAGTTTTTCGACGTTTGGATATAATCCAATGTAATAACTACGGAGTTCCTCAATTTTCTGACAGATTTTAGTCTCCTCTTCACATGCCTTCAGGACTTCATATTGTCCTTAGAACTGTTTATCTTGACGATCACAGTTTGATTATCACAGTTCATCAGGATAAGGGGTATTGGTTTTTCAACCATAGGTAAGTCCATCAAGAGTTCACGAAGCCACTCTGCTTCAACAGTGGCAGTGTTTAATGCTGTGAGTTCTGCTTCCATAGTTGACCTCGTTAAGATGGTCTGCTTGCAAGACTTCCAGGAAACAGCGCCACCACCAAGTGTAAAAACATAACCACTTGTGGCCTTAATCTCATCAGCATCAGATATCCAGTTTGAGTCACTATAACCCTCCAGTACCCTTGGATACCCGGTGTAGTGAATCCCATAGCTCGCGGTGCCTTTCAAATAGCGCATAACTCTCTCAAGCGCATGCCAATGATCATCTCCCGGTTTTGACACAAACCGACTCAGCTTTCTCACAGCAAAAGAGATGTCAGGCCTCGTGGCACTCGCCAAATACATAAGCGAGCCAATAATCTGAGAATACCTCAGTTGATCTCTAGCAATCCGTCGATTCTTTCGAAGCAACACACTAGCATCATATGGAGTTGGAGAAGGCGTGCAGTCGCTATACCCAAAACGACTCAAGACCTTTTCCACATAATGAGACTGAAGCAGTGTGATCCCACCATTCTCATCTCTCAACAGCTTGATGTTTAAGATAACATCAGCTACTCCTAGATCCTTCATCTCAAAACAGCAAGATAAGAAATCCTTAACCTCCTTGATTAAATCAAGTTTGGTTCCAAAGATCAATATGTCATCGACATACAGACAAAGAATAACTCCTTCGCCCCCACCATAGCGATAGTACACGCACTTCTCACCATCGTTTACTACAAAGCCGGCAGCAGTTAATGTTCTTTCGAACTTCTCATGCCACTCCTTAGGAGCTTGTTTAAGGCCATATAAAGACTTTGATAACTTGCACACTTTCCTTCTTGACCAGGTATTACAAAACCATCTGGCTGATCCATGTAAATTTCCTCCTTCAACTCTCCATTGAGGAAAGCCGTCTTAACGTCCATTTGATGAACGAGAAGACCATGTGAGGCAGCCAGTGATAGTAGCACCCGAATTGTGGTCAGTCTAGCCACGGGTGAGTAAGTATCAACGAAGTCTTCACCTTCTTTCTGGGTATAACCCTTGGCCACAAGTCGTGCCTTGTACTTTTCGATCATACCATCAGGTCTAAGCTTCTTCTTGAACACCCACTTACATCCTACAGGTTTGCACCCATAAGGACGGTCAGTGATCTCCCAGGTACCATTAGCTAAGATGGAATCCATCTCGCTACGTACAGCTTCCTTCCAGTAGTCAGCATCAGGAGATGCATAGGCTTCTGAAATAGTCATGGGTGTGTCATCCACGAGGTACACAATGAAATCATCACCAAAAGACTTTGCAGTCCTCTGTCTCTTACTCCTCATAGGAGTTCCATTGTTACCCTCAACAGGATTCTCAACGTGTTCCATCGCAATGGTGGGTTCAGGAATTACAGTGAATTCCTCACTAGATGGAGTAGGTATCTCCTGATTTGATGAACTCGACATATCCTTCATAGGAAATATGTCCTCAAAGAAAGTTGCATCATTTGATTCCATAATCGTACCAACATGCATGTCGGATACCTCAGATTTTATTATCAAAAATCTATAGCCGATGCTATGAAAAGCATAGCCCAGAAGAACACAATCTACGGTTTTTGGTCCAAGCTTGCGCTTCTTGGGAATTGGTATATTGACTTTCGCCAAACAACCCCAAGTACGTAGGTAAGAGAGTTTCAACCTTTTCCTTTCCCATTCCTCAAATGGAGTCATGGTCTTATGCTTTGTGGGAACTCGGTTTAGGACATGACACGCAGTCATTAGCGCCTCCCCCCACCATTCCTTGGATAGACCCAAAGTGTCTAACATGGTGTTAACCATATCAGTTAGAGTTCGGTTCTTTCTTTCGGCTACCCCATTTGACTAGGGTGAGTAGGGAGGCGTCCTCTCATGGATTATACCATGTTCCGCACAAAATAGATCAAATTCATTGGAAAAATACTCTCCACCACGATCGGACCTAAGCCGTTTAATTTTTCGATCAAGTTGGTTCTCTGCCTCAGCTTTATAGTTTTTAAATAAAGTCAAAGCCTCATCTTTTGATTTCAGAAGATACACATAACAATATCTAGTGGAGTCATCAATCAACGTCATGAAGTATCTCTTTCCACCTTTTGTCAACATGCCATTCATCTCACAAAGATCAGAATGTATAAGCTCTAGTGGCGCCAAGTCTCTTGCCTCTGCAGTCTTATGGGACTTGCGAGGTTGCTTAGCTTGCACACATACTTGGCACTTGGAGCCTTTGACAGTAGAGATTTTTGGAATTAAATTCATATTGGCTAACCGCGTCATGCAACCAAAGTTAATATGACAGAGTCGTGAATGCCAAATATCAAACTCATTATTGTGGCAAACATTATTAATAACTTTAGTGCAAATATCTGACAAAGATAGGTGGAACAAGCCTCCGCACTCATAGCCTTTTCCAACAAATTGTCCACACTTAGAAATTACAACTTTATTGGATTCGAAAACCAACTTAAAACCATCTCGACATAAACGGGAACCGCTAACGAGATTTTTATTGATGGACGACACATGATGAACGTTCTTCAGACGCATAGTCTTCCCCGAAGTAAACTTCAGATCGACCGTACCAACACCTCGAACGATGGCATGTGACCCGTTCCCCATCAGCACGAGTGAAGTCCCTGTTGCCTGGTAAGAAGAAAACATGGAGGCGTCAGCACAAACATGTACATTGGCACTGGTGTCAATTAACCAATCAGGGGATTGAAATACTGAAAGGATGGTAGGAAAAATACCGTACCCTGATTCCTTCATATCAGTATCACCGATGACAACATTAGCGGACTTGCCGCTCTTCTCATGTTCGCGCTCCTCAAAGCGGTTAGGACACTTCGGAGCCCAGTGATTAGGATCACCGCAGACATGGCAAAGTCCCTTCCCCTTCTTATGAGAATTCTTCTTGAAGTTGGTAGAATGTGATGGCTTGTTCTTTGTATCAAACTTGCCTTTGCCCTGAGTTTTGTTCTTATTGTTTTTGAACTTGTTGGGCTGGGAGTTCTTCTTCTGTACCATGTGGGCACTAGAACCTCCCTCAGCAACTCAAGCACGTGTGTCCTTTGCTCTTGCCTTCTCTTCAACATCAAGAGTACCAATGAGATACGCAACGGAAAACTCCTGTCTCTTGTGTTTCAGGGAAGTAGCAAAATTGTTCCACGAAGGTGGAAGCTTGGCAATGATGCCTCTGGCAACAAATTTGTCCGGCAACACACACTTGAAGTACTCAAGTTCTTTTGCGAGCGACTGTATCTCATGAGCCTGCCGTACAACAGGGCGCTCATCAGTCATCTTGTAGTCATAGAATTGCTCCATGACGTACAACTCGCTGCCGGCGTCCGAGGCACCAAACTTGGCCTTGAGCGCAGCCCACATGTCCTTGCCGTTGTCAAACGACATATACGAATCCACAATGGAGTCATCAAGAACACTCAGAAGAGTGCCTTTAAAGAGGGTATCGATCTTCTCAAAAGCTTCCAGCTGTGCTGGATTAAGATCACCCTCAGGCTTGCCCTTGGTGGCATCATAGCAGCCCATGGTCTGAAACCAGTAGACTGCTCTCGTGCGCCACCTCTTATATTGCGCCCCCTTAAAGGCAGGCGGCTTCAGATGCGCAGCAAAACCACTTGGAGTAAATTGCCTATAATCAGGTTTTTGGATTGTTGGAAATATGAGCAAATTACTACGAGATTTAATCCGAATAAACAGATGATAAATCATGACCACAACAGTAGAGATTAAACTAATCATGCGAACTAGCATAGCAGATGAACATATCACATCTAGGGCACATACTAGAAGCATGAATTCTACCACAATCTCGAACAGGAAGGATAGAATCACATACGGTGCAGAGGGTGCAGCACCGCCGGCATTGACGTTGTCGCCCATGTCGTCGAGGACGAGGCTGCCGAGGTCGGGGAAGAAGTCGTCGTTCGCGAAGTCGTCGCTGCCAGCAGTCGCGCGAGTGCGCTCCCCAAAAACCTGATCGCCCCTCTCCCGTACAGGATCACGAGAGGCGGGGTTCCGGAGGCCTCCTGTCCCTTCTCGCGGTGCACGCCGGAAGGAGGGATGGAGAAGACTTGCTTGGCGGTGCAATGATCTGGAACAGTGGTGAGAAACCATACGAAGCGGCTGCGGCTAGGGTAGACGTCTGCCTGACTATATAGTGCGGGCCGGGTAGGTCGTGGGAGTAAACCCCACGTCCGAGTCGTCACGATCCAAAAGAATCTGAAACGGTTCAGTAATTAATTAATTAATTAATTAATGACTCATTAATTTTCCCATGCAGCAAAAATATAGACAACGTGCATAGCTCTGTCCTCGGCTCGGCTCAATCCCGCAACCCGCGGCGCGTCGTGACCAGGCGTGGCGAGGCGAGCGAGGAGGAGGAGCGCGCGTGTAGGTCTCCTCTTCTCATGCTCATACAAGTAGTAGAAGAGCTCACCTTATAAAGAGGTGCAACTCTCTCTCAACTTCCGGGGTGGGACTAAACTTTAGCCTCACTCACTCCACTCACATGTGTGCATGAATGGGCCAAGAGAATTTCAGAATTTTCGTTGGGCTTTGGGCCAAAGGCCTACTAGCAAAATTCCAACATTTCTCCCTAAAAGATTGTTTCATGCATCACTATTCTTTCATCTGATGGCAGTGTAGAGCTTAAATACGCGCCAATTAGGGACGTTGGGGTGGCCTCTTCACGTCAACACTTCATGATCCAAAGAAAAAAGATAATGCAACCGTGGCAACACACACTCATATGCATCTTAGATAGACAAGGGTAACGTTATCTCAAGGTTTATTAGAGTTGGATATGAGTAGCGTGTAATGGCACATGAAGCAGGTTTTGTTAATTTTTTCGCCCATTGCAACACACGGGCATACGACGAGGCATGAAGGGAAGGAATTAATAAAGACGATATAAATTCGCTAGGAAATTAATGAGGAAATAATAATTTCTCTATTAATTAACAGAGCAAATGAATTCCATTGTGCTCTATGGGTGCATGGGCAGATGTGAGATAGGATTCCATTGTGCCACTACATGCATGGGCAGATGTATTAGATTAGATGCATGGGCACACACTAATACATCAAAAAAGACCTGGCTCATGGAGGAGCTTTTTAATCTCCTGGTAATGTTTCTTTAGTTGGACCTCTAATTTGTAATGAGTTATTAGTTACACAGAACACATCCAAACCCTGAATTGGACCCCCTCAAATAGGTGCAAACGAAAAAACTGAAACTTGCGCCTTGCCCATTTTTTATGACCTGAAAAGTATTCGTAAAATAGTGCATCAACTTGGGATCCATTAGTTAACCTTGAGCCGATGAACGCCAAACGACCAACAACCATCTAGGCCACCAACACTTTCTGTTTTTTAAATGGATTACATCCAATATTACACATACTCATTCGATCTATGGTAATTTCTTAATAACTTCAACATTTCCACTTTTGACACGAATGAATAGATGAACTGATAGGCCAACCTCTGAGAACCTTAACTGGTAGCCTCATCGGTTTGGTTACCTATTCGGTTTTTTAAACTATGGTTCGATGGCCACGGTGAAATGACACGACATAGTTCTTTGCCGGAGAGGTGCCCAACTTCATGTTAGAAATGAAGAAGGTGGACGGTGGAGACAATGAAGTCTATTCGGTTTATGTTGAGTCAAGAAATTGATGGCCTCACACCGTAATTTAATTTGCATTAATAATTATTGTTGTGCGCGCGCTCAATAAGGAACTGGATCGCCTAACATGTTATAACATGATATGTTTTGAACGACACGAATTTATATGTGACAGTTGCAACACATGAGAAATTACAGGGTGGTGCAGGCAGGGGCTCGCAAAATCGGCATGGTGAGTGTGATGACCAAGATCACCACCTTAGGACTGATCACATTTTTTGTAATAGGTGGGCAAGTGACTATCATCGACATCGATGACAAAGCAAAGAATTGGAACACAGATAACTCGCTAAGGGTGTGCGAGAGTTTATTTCTCCCGTTGCAACGCATGGGCATTTGTGCTAGTATGATATAATCTCTATAACCAAGGTAGTAGGGACGAGGAGTAAACGGAGGGAGTAGTAAATTTTTCTCCTCGTCCTGCGAGCCACCGCGCACATGGGCGAGGGAGCGGGCGTAAGGCGTAGTAAGCAAGCTTCACCTCATCCTGCGAGCCACCGTGCCCGTGGGTGGGGGAGACGGTGTACTAAGCAAGCCTCTCCTCATTCTGCGAGTTGACGGGGCACATCAAAAGTACTCCAGTGTATAGAGCCTTGCCTCTAAGGTAGGCCCCACATGGTTTGCCTCTTTTTTTAACATAACACGTCAAGTCGCAATTTGTTTGTTCACCCGTGGTAGACGATACTCCCTCCACCAAGTGGACAACCAGTACACGTGCCAAATTACCACGTGGGCTGCCTTTTTCGTACAGAAATGAGCTCCACCATGTACCCGCACGGGTGTGGTTGGGAAAGAGGCGGGAGTACGTGCGTCGTGCATGCACCTCTTCTCTTCGGGCACGTCCCCCACCTACGTGGGTGTGTGTGTGAGAGATACAAACCACGTTCATGAGTGTTTTTTGTTTTGGGGTGGGGGTGGGGTGGGGGGTTGATTTCGTGAATTATTTGTGGGAATATGTGTTCATGACATCTCAAACAAAATTTTGCATGCAATGTGTGTGAAATGGAGGCCTATCCATATCATACATAGAGGGAGGGGTCATAGCTATCGATAGAGTCGAAGAGAGGATCAAGTGGTTGGGTGTGAGATCGATGAAGAGAGCCATCGAAATTGTGTGTGTGTAAAAGTCAAAGATATAGGGCGACTGGCCTACTGGAACGTTAAAGGGCACACGTCAAGTTTGTGTGTGGCAGGGAGACATGACTAGAGCGCTCGATGTATTGGTGTGTGTGGGGGGGAGGGGGGGTGGGAGGGGTAGGCAGAGGCCTAACTATAGAGGTAGAACGACTCGTATATGTGTTGAGAAGGAGAGACCCAACTATGTCTTGAGGGAGATCGGTCGACATCCATACATAACTGAAGGATGGGAAATATGATGGGAGAGAGAGAGAGGAGAGAGAGAGAGGGAGGGAGAGGGAGGGAGAGGGGTAGAGTGCTGGATGGGTGATGGAGTTGCTTCTCGAAGATGGTGGGAGAGGCCTACTAGACAAACTGAGGGTGGAACTGCAATGTTATCAATAAGAGTGGGGATATGTTTCTGTGTGTGCCTGTGCATGATAGATCTGTCGGTACGCATCCATGGATGATGAAGGGGAACCATTTTTTTGGTAAGCAAACCTAACTAGATCGGTAGATCAATTGTTGTTTGTCGGAGGAAGGGAGAGACACAACTAATGAGGTAGATCGATTGACGTGTGGGTAAAAACGAGTTATAAGGACCTAGCTAGCTATATGTATAGCGAGAGATCGGTCGGTGTACGTCCATTTGTTAGAGGCAAATAAGGCCTAGTGAGACAGATAGACAGAGAGAATGGAGCTAGGAGGTGGTGCGAGAGGCCCAACTACTAGCTAGATAGGGGGAGGAGTGTGCGGTTGTGAGAGCGATGAAAAGAGGGGCGAGAGTTTACACGTGTGTCTGACCGTATGAGAGACACGAGGCAAGGACACATAAAGGAGGAGATTGAAGGTGTGTTTGTATGTTGTAGGCAGGCAACGCTGGAGAGGTTTATCGATTGGTGTGTGTCGGAAAGGAGTTGTGGAGACTCTGGGAGAACGACCTAAAGAAAAAAATGAATGTGCCCGGTGGATAGAATGCCGAGGGAGGGGGAGGGCGAGGAGGGCGTGTGTATGCACGAGAGAAAGTTAGTGGTAGCTACAAAGGTTAGAGGATTTTGTGGGTGTAAGAGACTAACAAAGATCATAATTTGATATGAAAGTGGATTCATATATTTGAATAGGAGATCATAGTGTTTTAAACATTGCATGCATGAATATAGCGGTGATACACGTGCTGTGCACATGTTATACCATAATGTGATAATGCATGGCGTTTGCAACTCATAGCTAAATGCCGAACAATCTAAACCATACTATACATCAAACAATCTCTCATTTTATTTGAATTTGTGATAATGTGTGGCATTTGCAGCTTACAACTAAATATTGAACAATCTAAACAATACTATATATCAAACATTCTCACATTTTATTTGAATTTGTGGTAATGTGTGGTGTTTGCAACTCACATCTAAATACTTGTAGGCGTAGGGGGCGGGGCACCATACATAATGTGATAAACACATTATACATATGAGACTTGGTTTAGATTATGAAGATCTAGCTAGAGCTAGAAATGTAATGTGATTTGAAATCAAAATAAAGTGGATTCAAAAAATCTAGTTCGAGTTCATATAGTACACATAGTTCATATGTAACTCGAGACTAATCATGTGGTGTGCTGTGAAGATAATACACAAACGATGGTTTAACTTGACAATAATGATGATTGTAGATCTTATTAAAACAGAGAAACGAATTCAAATGCTTTGACTTCACAACAATCATTACTGTAGATCTTATTCAAATAGAGAAACAAATTCAAATTTAGTTCATATTGAAGCGGTAGTATATACGTTTGGAATGCACTAAAACGTTCATTTGAGTAGTAGGTTGCATGCATTATACACGTAGCGAAATATTTTAATTGAATATAACATGAATTCAAAGTTTTGAATGACATTTGTAGGGTGCATTGATTTGGTACAGTACACGTTAGGCTTGTCCAGAAATTTCAACCCGCGCCTTGTTAGCCCAAAATATTTAAGATATATCTTTGTCTCGTTGTGCTCCGATAACTCCCTCCATCTCAACCCGCGCCTTGATATTCCAAAATTACAACATGCACGAAAACTCCCACCTCCTGTGAAATCCCGACACGTGAAATGCTCGTGGTACCCCAGAATCGAAAGAACCGCCTCAAATCGGTGGGGGTACTTTCGTAACTTACCGCACATTTCGGACAAGCGCGTCTCTAAGCCATGGTTCCCCACTGCCATCCCATCCGCCCACCCATTCATACACCGAGGCCACGAAAACCCGCGATGAAACCCCACACCCTGCTCCGTCCGCCACCCAGCCGGAGCCTCTTCCCCGACGACGTCGTCCACAGCAACACCTCGATGTCCCTCATCCACCATACCGGATGAGGATCCGTCGTCGATCTCATCGTCCCGCCGGTTCAGCCTGTTGGGGAACGTAGTAATTTCAAAATTTTTCCTACGCACATGCAAGATCATCTGATGCATAGCAACGAGAGGGGAGAGTGTTGTCTACGTACCCAACGCAGACCGACTGCAGAAGCGCTGACACGATGTAGAGGAAGTAGTCGTACGTCTTCACGATCCAACCGATCAAGCACCGAAACTACGGCACCTCCGAGTTCGAGCACCCGTTCAGCTCGATGACTATCCCCGGACTCCGATCCAGCAAAGTGTCGGGGAGGAGTTCCGTCAGCACGACGGCATGGTGATGATCTTGATGTACTACAGCAGCAGGGCTTCGCCTAACTCTGCTACAGTATTATCGAGGAATATGGTGGCAGGGGGCACCGCACACGGCTAAGGAATAGATCACGTGGATCAACTTGTGTGTCTAGGGGTGCCCCTGCCCCCGTATATAAAGGATCCAAGGGGGAGGGATGGCCGGCCAAGGAGGAGGGCGCAGGAGAGTCCTACTCCCTCTGGGAGTAGGATTCCCCCCCCCCCAATCCTAGTCCGAATAGGATTCGCGGAGGGGGAAAAGAGGAGGAGGGGGCCGGCCACCTCTCCTAGTCCTAATAGGACTAGGGGAAGGGGGGAGGCATGCAGCCCATCTAGGGCAGCCCCTTCTCTTTTCCACTAAGGCCCACTATGGCCCATATAGCTCCCGGGGGGTTCCGGTAACCCTCCCGATACTCCGGTAAAATCCCGATTTCACCCGGAACACTTCCGATATCCAAACATAGGCTTCCAATATATCAATCTTTACGTCTCGACCATTTCGAGACTCCTCGTCATGTCCGTGATCACATCCGGGACTCCGAACAACCTTCGGTACATCAAAATGCATAAACTCATAATATAACTATCATCGTAACCTTAAGCGTGCGGACCCTACGGGTTCGAGAACAATGTAGACATGACCGAGACACGTCTCCAGTTAATAACCAATAGCGGGACCTGGATGCCCATATTGGCTCCTACATATTCTACGAAGATCTTTATCGGTCAGACCGCATAACAACATACATTGTTCCCTTTGTCATCGGTATGTTACTTGCCCGAGATTCGATCGTCGGTATCCCATACCTAGTTTAATCTCATTACTGGCAAGTCTCTTTACTCGTTCTGTAATACATCATCCCGTAACTAACTCATTAGTCGCAATGCTTGCAAGGCTTAAGTGATGTGCATTACCGAGAGGGCCCAGAGATACCTCTCCAACAATCGGAGTGACAAATCCTAATCTCGAAATACGCCAACCCAACATCTACCTTTGGAGACACCTGTAGTACTCCTTTATAATCACCCAGTTACGTTGTGACGTTTGGTAGTACCCAAAGTGTTCCTTCGGTAAATGGGAGTTGCATAATCTCATAGTTATAGGAACATGTATAAGTCATGAAGAAAGCAATAGCAACATACTAAACGATCGGGTGCTAAGCTAATGGAATGGGTCATGTCAATCAGATCATTCAACTAATGATGTGACCTCGTTAATCAAATAACAACACTTTGTTCATGGTTAGGAAACATAACCATCTTTGATTAACGAGCTAGTCAAGTAGAGGCATACTAGTGACACTCTGTTTGTCTATGTATTCACACATGTATTATGTTTCCGGTTAATACAATTCTAGCATGAATAATAAACATTTATCATGAAATAAGGAAATAAATAATAACTTTATTATTGCCTCTAGGGCATATTTCCTTCAGTCTCCCACTTGCACTAGAGTCAATAATCTAGATCACATCACCATGTGATTAACAACGATAGTTCACATCATCATGTGATTAACACCCATAGTTCACATCGCCATGTGACTAACACCCAAAGGGTTTACTAGAGTCAATAATCTAGTTCACATCGCTATGTGATTAACACCCAAGGAGTACTAAGGTGTGATCATGTTTTGCTTGTGAGAGAATCTTAGTCAACGGGTCTGCCACATTCAGATCCGCATGTATTTTGCAAATTTCTATGTCAACAATGCTCTGCATGGAGCTACTCTAGCTAATTGCTCCCACTTTCAATATGTATCTAGATCGAGACTTAGAGTCATCTAGATTAGTGTCAAACTTGCATCGGCGTAACCCTTTACGACGAACCTTTTTCACTTCCATAATCGAGAAACATATCCTTATTCCACTAAGGATAATTTTGACCGCTGTCCAGTGATCTACTCCTAGATCACTATCGTACTCCCTTGCCAAACTCAGTGGTAGGGCATACAATAGATCTGGTATACAGCATGGCATACTTTATAGAACCTATGGCCAAGGCATAGGGAATGACTTTCATTCTCTTTCTATCTTCTGCCGTGGTCGGGCTTTGAGTCTTACTCAAATTCACACCTTGTAATACAGGCAAGAACTCTTTCTTTGACTGCTCCATTTTGAACTACTTCAAAATCTTGTCAAGGTATGTACTCATTGAAAAAACTTATCAAGTGTCTTGATCTATCTCTATAGATCTTGATACTCAATATGTAAGCAGCTTCACCGAGGTCTTTCTTTGAAAAAACTCCTTTCAAACACTCCTTTATGCTTTACAGAATAATTCTACATTATTTCCGATCAACAATATGTCATACACATATACTTATCAGAAATGCTGTAGTGCTCCCACTCACTTTCTTGTAAATACAGGCTTCACCGCAAGTCTGTATAAAACTATATGCTTTGATCAACTTATCAAAGCGTATATTCCAACTCCGAGATTCTTGCACCAGTCCATAGATGGATCGCTGGAGCTTGCATACTTAGTTAACACCTTTAGGATCGACAAAACCTTCTAGTTGCATCGTATACAACTCTTCTTTTAGCAAATCCATTAAGGAATGCAGTTTTGTTTATCCATTTGCCAGATTTCATAAAATGCGGCAATTGCTAACATGATTCGGACAGACTTAAGCATCGCTACAGGTGAGAAAGTCTCATCGTAGTCAACCCCTTGAACTTGTCGAAAACCTTTCGCGACAAGTCGAGCTTTGTAGACAGTAACATTACCGTCAGCTTCAGTCTTTTTCTTGAAGATCGATTTATTCTCAATTGCTTGCCGATCATCGGGCAAGTCAACCAAAGTCCATACTTTGTTCTCATACATGGATCCCATCACAGATTTCATGGCTTCAAGCCACTTTGCGGAATCTGGGCTCACCATCGCTTCTTCATAGTTCGTAGGTTCATCATGATCTAGTAGCATGACTTCCAGAACTGGATTACCGTACCACTCTGGTGCGGATCTCACTCTGGTTTACCTACGAGATTCGGTAGTAACTTGATCTGAAGTTACATGATCATCATCATTAGCTTCCTCACTAATTGGTGTAGGTGTCACAGAAACAGTTTTCTGTGATGTACTACTTTCCAATAAGGGAGCAGGTACAGTTACCTCGTCAAGTTCTACTTTCCTCCCACTCACTTTTTTCGAGAGAAACTCCTCCAGAAAGTTTCCGAATTTAGCAACAAAAGTCTTGCCTTCGGATCTGTGATAGAAGGTGTATCCAATAGTTTCCTTTGGATATCCTATGAAGACACATTTCTCCGATTTGGGTTTGAGCTTATCAGGTTGAAACTTTTTCACATAAGCATCACAACCCCAAACTTTAAGAAACGACAACTTTGGTTTCTTGCCAAACCACAGTTCATAAGGCGTCGTCTCAACGGATTTTGATGGTGCCCTATTTAACGTGAATGCAGCTGTCTCTAATGCATAACCCCAAAATGATAGTGGTAGATTGGTAAGATACATCATAGATTGCACTATACCCAATAAAGTACGGTTATGACGTTCGAACACACCATTACATTGTGGTGTTCCAGGTGGCATGAGTAGTGAAACTATTTCACATTGTTTTTAACTGAAGGCCAAACTCGTAACTCAAATACTCTTCTCTACGATCAGATTGTAGAAACTTTATTTTCTAGTTACGATGATTTTTCACTTCACTCTGAAATTCTTTGAACTTTTCAAGTGTTTCAGACTTATGTTTCATCAAGTAGATATCCCCATATCTGCTCAAATCATCTGTGAAGGTCAGAAAATAATGATACCTGCTGCAAGCCTTAATATTTATCGGACCACATACATCAGTATGTATGATCTCCGACAAATCTGTTGCTTGCTTCATTGTTCCGGAGAATGGTGTTTTAGTCATCTTGCCCAAAAGGCATGGTTCGCAAGCATCAAGTGATTCATAATCAAGTGATTCCAAAATCCCATCAGTATGGAGTTTCTTCATGCGCTTTACACCAATATGACCTAAACGGCAGTGCTACAAATAAGTTGCACTTATCATTATTAACTTTGCATCTTTTGGTTTCAATATTATGATTATGTGTATCACTACGATCGAGATCCAACGAACTATTTTCATTGGGTGTGTAACCATATAAGGTTTTATTCATGTAAACAGAACAACAATTTATTCTCTTACTTAAATGAATAACTGTATTACAATAAACATGATCAAATCATATTCATGTTTAACGCAAACACCAAATAACACTTATTCAGGTTCAACACTAATCCCGAAAGTATAGGGAGTGTGCGATGATGATCATATCAATCTTGGAACCACTTCCAACACACATCGTCACTTCACCCTTAACTAGTCTCTGTTTATTCTGCAACTCCCGTTTCGAGTTACTAATCTTAGCAACTGAACTAGTATCAAATACTGAGGGGTTGCTATAAACACTAGTAAAGTACACATCAATAACATGTATATCAAATATACTTATGTTCACTTTGCCATCCTTCTTATCTGCCAATCACTTGGGGTAGTTCCGCTTCCAATGACCAGTTCCTTTGCAGTAGAAACACTTAGTCTCAGGCTTAGGACTAGACTTGGGCTTCTTCACTTGAGCAGCAACTTGCTTGTTGTTCTTCTTGAAGTTCCCCTTCTTCCCTCTGCCCTTTTCTTGAAACTAGTGGTCTTGTCTACCATCAACACTTGATGTTTTTCTCGATTTCTACCTTCGTCAATTTCCGCATTACGAAGAGCTTGGGAATCGTTTCCGTTATCCCTTGCATATCATAGTTCATCACGAAGTTCTACTAACTTGGTGATGGTGACTAGAGAATTCTGTCAATCACTATCTTATCTGGAAGATTAACTCCCACTTGATTCAAGCGATTGTATTACTCAGACAATCTGAGCACATGCTCACTAGTTGAGAGATTCTCCTCCATCTTTTAGCTATAGAACTTGTTGGAGACTTCATATCTCTCAACTCGGGTATTTGCTTGAAATATTAACTTCAACTCCTGGAACATCTCATATGGTCCATGACGTTCAAAACGTCTTTGAAGGCCTGATTCTAAGCCATTAAGCATGGTGCACTAAACTATCAAGTAGTCATCATATTGAGCTAGCCAAACGTTCATAACGTCTGCATCTGCTCCTGCAATAGGTCCGTGACCTAGCGGTGCATCAAGGACATAATTCTTCTGTGCAACAATGAGGATAAACCTCAGATCACGGATCCAATCCGCATCATTGCTACTAACATCTTTCAACACAATTTTCTCTAGGAACATATCAAAATAAACATATGAAAGCAACAACGCGAGCTATTGATCTACAACATAGATATGCTAATACTACCAGGACTAAGTTCATGATAAATTAAATTTCAATTAATCATATTACTTAAGAACTCCCACTTAGATAGACATCCCTCTAATCCTCTAAGTGATCACGTGATCCAAATCAACTAAACCATGTCCGATCATCACGTGAGATGGAGCAGTTTCATTGGTGAACATCACTATGTTGATCATATCTACTATATGATTCACGCTCGACCTTTTGGTCTCCGTGTTCCGAGGCCATATCTGTATATGCTTGGCTCGTCAAGTATAACCTGAGTATTCCGCGTGTGCAACTGTTTTGCACCCGTTGTATTTGAACGTAGATCCTATCACACCCGATCATCACGTGGTGTCTCAGCACGAAGAACTTTCGCAACGGTGCATACTCAGGCAGAACACTTCTTGATAATTAGTGAGAGATCATCTTAAAATGCTACCATCAAACTAAGCAAAATAAGATGTATAAAAGATAAACATCATATGCAATCAAAATATGTGACATGATATGGCCATCATCATCTTGTGCTTGTGATCTCCATCTCCGAAGTACTGTCATGATCTCTATCGTCACCGGTATGACACCATGATCTCCATCATCTTGATCTATATCAATGTGTCATCACGTGGTCGTCTCGCCAACTATTGCTCTTGCAACTATTGCTATCGCATAGCGATAAAGTAAAGCAATTATTTGGCGCTTGCATCTTATGCAATAAAGAGACAACCATAAGGCTTTTGCCAGTTGCCGATAACTTCAACAAAACATGATCATCTCATACAACAACTTATATCTCATCACGTTTTGACCATATCACATCACAACATGCCCTGCAAAAACAAGTTAGATGTCCTCTACTTTGTTGTTGCAAGTTTTACGTGGCTGCTACGGGCTTAAGCAAGAACCAATCTTACCTACGCATCAAAACCACAACGATAGTTTGTCAAATAGACTCCGTTTTAACATTCGCAAGGACCGGGCGTAGCCATACTTGGTTCAACTAAAGTTGGAGAGATAGTCGCCCGCAAGCCATCTATGTGCAAAGCACGTCGAGGGAACCGGTCTCGCGTAAGCGTACGCGTAAGGTTGGTCCGGGTCGTCTCGTCCAACAATACCGCCGAACCAAAGTATGACATGCTGGTAGGCAGTATGACTTGTATCGTCCACAACTCACTTGTGTTCTACTCGTGCATATAACATCAACATAAATAACCTAGGCTCTGATACCACTGTTGGGGAACGTAGTAATTTCAAAAAATTTCCTACGCACATGCAAGATCATGTGATGCATAGCAACGAGAGGGGAGAGTGTTGTCTACGTACCCAACGCAGACCGACTGCGGAAGCGCTGACACGATGTAGAGGAAGTAGTCGTACGTCTTCACGATCCAATCGATCAAGCACCGAATCTACGGCACCTCCGAGTTCGAGCACACGTTCAGCTCGATGACTATCCCCGGACTCCGATCCAGCAAAGTGTCGGGAAGGAGTTCCGTCAGCACGACGGCGTGGTGACGATCTTGATGTACTACAGCAGCAGGGCTTCGCCTAAACACCGCTACAGTATTATCGAGGAATATGGTGGCAGGGGGCACCGCACACGGCTAAGGAATAAATCACGTGGATCAACTTGTGTGTCTAGGGGTGCCCCCTGCCCCCGTATATAAAGGATCCAAGGGGGAGGGCTGGCCGGCCAAGGAGGAGGGCGCAGGAGAGTCCTACTCCCTCTGGGAGTAGGATTCCCCCCCAATCCTAGTCGGAATAGGATTCGCGGAGGGGGAAAAGAGGAGGAGGGGGCCGGCC
Source organism: Triticum urartu (assembly GCF_003073215.2). Lineage (NCBI taxonomy): Eukaryota > Viridiplantae > Streptophyta > Magnoliopsida > Poales > Poaceae > Triticum > Triticum urartu. The sequence goes on along the minus strand of NC_053023.1, from coordinate 63,125,819 downwards.
ACCTCTCCTAGTCCTAATAGGACTAGGGGAAGGGGGGAGGTGCGCAGCCCATCTAGGGCAGCCCCTTCTCTTTTCCACTAAGGCCCACTATGGCCCATATAGCTCCCGGGGGGTTCCGGTAACCCTCCTGCTACTCCGATAAAATCCCGATTTCACCCGGAACACTTCCGATATCCAAACATAGACTTCCAATATATCAATCTTTATGTCTCGACCATTTCGAGACTCCTCGTCATGTCCGTGATCACATCCGGGACTCCGAACAACCTTCGGTACATCAAAATGCATAAACTCATAATATAACTACCATCGTAACCTTAAGCGTGCGGACCCTACGGGTTCGAGAACAATGTAGACATGACCGAGACACGTCTCCGGTCAATAACCAATAGCGGGACCTGGATGCCCATATTGGCTCCTACATATTCTACGAAGATCTTTATCGGTCAGACCGCATAACAACATACGTTGTTCCCTTTGTCATCGGTATGTTACTTGCCCGAGATTCGATCGTCGGTATCCCATACCTAGTTCAATCTCGTTACTGGCAAGTCTCTTTACTCGTTCTGTAATACATCATCCCGCAACTAACTCATTAGTCGCAATGCTTGCAAGGCTTAAGTGATGTGCATTACCGAGAGGGCCCAGAGATACCTCTCCGACAATCGGAGTGACAAATCCTAATCTCGAAATACGCCAACCCAACATCTACCTTTGGAGACACCTGTAGTACTCCTTTATAATCACCCAGTTACGTTGTGACGTTTGGTAGTACCCAAAGTGTTCCTCCGGTAAACGGGAGTTGCATAATCTCATAGTTATAGGAACATGTATAAGTCATGAAGAAAGCAATAGCAACATACTAAACGATCGGGTGCTAAGCTAATGGAATGGGTCATGTCAATCAGATCATTCAACTAATGATGTGACCTCGTTAATCAAATAACAACACTTTGTTCATGGTTAGGAAACATAACCATCTTTGATTAACGAGCTAGTCAAGTAGAGGCATACTAGTGACACTCTGTTGTCTATGTATTCACACATGTATTATGTTTCTGGTTAATACAATTCTAGCATGAATAATAAACATTTATCATGAAATAAGGAAATAAATAATAACTTTATTATTGCCTCTAGGGCATATTTCCTTCACAGCCACCCCGTCCTCCACCTCCAAGGAGCTGCCCCGATGTTCCCCTCATCTTTCGCGCCATCTCCATTCCCACACCGCCGTCTTCACCTGCACCACCGGAAGAGCATCATCATCACCGTTTCCTCGGATGAAGCCGCGGCCTAATCGGCGCCACCAAAGAGGTTGTACACTAATCGCCGCATTTTCTTCTTGATTCGATCTCACGGTGCTGCCGGTGCTCGGTCCCGAGCCGACACGGCGTGGCTCCATCCATGGCGGCGTCACCGGCCACTTCCTCCATGGCGTCACTCCCTCAGCGGCGACGTCCACATCAGTAGGACCTGCTGCTACTTTAGCTCTCGCTCGCGCTACTGCTCTGCTCTTGCTCTTGGTCCCCTGCCTGGTCTGCTCTTGCTACTGCTCTTGCTCGCGCTGCTGCTCTCGCTCTTGCTCTTGCTTGCGATGCTGCTCCGATTTAGCTACACTTCACTCCAATGCCGCCGGGGTGAAGGAAGAACCAGCCGCAGCGGGAAGGGGGGCTCGCTGGAGAGGTACCCCACTATCTATCTTAGGGTTCAGGATGGGGGCGGTGGTCGCCGGCGGTGGCGGGGCGTTGGCGGGGCGGTGGCGTGGGGATCGCCGGAGAAAAAGTTCGGCACGGGGGGGCCTAGGGGGATGGCCGGGGCGGCGGCGGACCGGCAGTGGGGAGTGTTTTCGGGGCGGGCGGGGCGGCGCATCGCCGGCCGCGGGCGGCGGGGGGCTGCTGTTTGGCCGGCTCAGGGGGGTGGAGGTTGAAGATGAACCGCAAGCCCTTGATTTCGTATCCAACTGCTGCAAAATCGACTGACCAGAGATGAAAAAGTCAGTCGACCGACGTGTAGCCTCACCTTGCTAGTGCGTTCAGTTTCGACAGCAAAATTCAGTTTCGACAGTTAAGTTCAGTTTCGACAGTTAAGTTCAGTTTCGACAGTTAAGTTCAGAGATGAGCTGCTGATGTATTTTACATCTAGCACTTTGTGTTTATGTATTTTACGTCATGTATTGGAGATGCTATTATAATTCCACTCAGGTTAATGTTGTTCGTTGTCTCTCTTGTCCTGCTTCAGCCTCGGCATCGTATAACTCACCGGTGCTGCTCCAACGACGAAACCCTCCATCACAGCGGAGCAGTACCTCGGGCTCCATCTCCAGACGCCTAAGATCCTCTTCCCCTCCTCCGACAGCCAAGTCAGCCGGAGCATCCTCACCGTCCAACCCAGTCACGCTGAGATCGACATGGCTTCGCCAAAGAGGTTGTACACTTGTTGCATCTCTTTTTTACTCTACATGTTATATACATTGTCCACTGAGCACACGGATTTGTTCCTTTAGTGTCTCCTTGAAATAAAAAATGTACGAATTTTAATTTTCACTTGTCCTCCTTTTCAAATTCCTATTCATGAAGCACAAGACTAAGAGATAGTAGCATAATAACATTATAACCTTACATTTTCTTGTGGTTTGACTTAATCTCACCATGCTTCTTTGCATCCCGTGATCTTCCAATTGTTGTGAATCAAACACCCAGATTGGCAGAAATCCTGTGTTTTTAAATTCTCTGTTTTGCACGTGCATTCCTATCCTATTCCTGTCTATTTCCTATCCCTGCATTGTTGGAATCCTCCAATTCAAACGAGCCCTTACAGAATTACTTCTCTTACAGATAGTTGTCAAAGAAAACCTTGCGTGGTTTGTCCCGCTCCTGCTGCACCGTCGTCCACCCCAACTCAGCTGCTCCAACGACAGAAGGGTCCAGCACAGCAGGGATCCAGCCTCCAGACTGTCTTTCACTGCCTCAGATCTTCTTCCCAGCCGCTGGCAGCCATGAAAACTGCACTACCATCATCAATCGAGCAGATGACCTCGAGGACTACACGGGTCCGCAAGAGTGGTCGCACTCTTTCGTGTCTGCTTACGTTATGCATTGCTTAATATTACATGCTACTTTATCATCATGTTCACCAATTAGACTCTGAGTCAGCTCCAAACTAATGGTCAAATTTGAGTTTTTAAATGGTTGTGGGGTACATATCGGGGCCGCTATCAATAGTACCTATCTACTATCTGGTTAATCTCCGGTGTCTACTATGAGTTTCATGTTGGGTGGGAAACAAACAGTAAAGAAGCCATTATCTGTATTTTTTAACTGAAGCCATTATCTGCCTGCTATTATTGGTTTTGGGTCTATCCATAGGTTGCTACCATCACTCTGGATTTCTGCATGCACTCCTTACATAATCTCACTATGTTTTATTCCTATGCATGACAGTTATTGTAAACAATGGAACTGAACATGTAGAGCAAAAGAGACGAGCCTTGCGTGGCAATAAAATTTCATGCAGACGTCGCTCCATGGTAGGCGCAAAGGCAACCCCCCCTCCACGCATTTCGGATTGTAATCGAGAGGAAGATATCTGTTCTGAGGGAGATTCAGAAGGAGAAGACAACTCCTATTTACCCCCTGAGGTCTTCGCTCTAACTTGGCATGCTGATGTTGGTTATATCATGCATATGGTGTCTTGCATTACTTACTTTATACATCAAATATGTCATCTGCTTAGTTTAGACATCCTTTGTGCGAATGCCATCTATTTAGTTTATTCATCGTTTATGTGAATTATGCAATGACATCTTGTTTAGCCAGGCATCATATATGTGAATTTTGCAATGCCATCCTGCTTAGCCAGTCATCTTATATGTAAATTATATCATGCCATCCTTTTTTTCATTACATATTACATTTGTCAACAATGTTATTACATTCAACTGCTCTTCGTGTGCATCAGCCATTTGACACGGTGATGGCAAATTCTGGAGTGAAAATAAGGTCTTCAGAGCAGACTATGCTATCTGACGAAGCGCATATCTCGCTGGTTACGGATAGCTCCTCAGAGGAGGATTCAAAGACATATGACCAGTCCTATCCCCCCCCCGAGGTGTATGCTCTAACTTGGCAGGGTTATGTTGCTCATATCGTGCGTATGGTGTCTTGCATTGCTATGTCATTTGATTAGTTTAGACATGCTTTGTGTGAATGCCACCTGTTCAGTGTCTAATTACCATATATGTGAATTATGCATTTCCATCTTGTTGCAAGACATTATATATGTGAATTATACAATGCTATCTTGTTGCAGAGGCATTATATATGTGAATTATGCAATGCCATGCTGTTTAGCCAATCATCATGTATGTGAATTATATCATGCTATCATTTTTTTGTATTATGTGTTCCATTTGTCGACAACATTTGTATATTCAACTACTCTTCCTGTGCATCAGCCATTTGAAGCGGTGATGGAAGTATCTGGAGTGAAAACAAGGTATTCAGAGCAGACAATGCTACCTGCTGAAGCAGACATCTTGCTAGTTACAAAGAGCTCCTCAGAGGAGGATTCAGAGACTGATGACCATTCCTATTTCCCCCCTGAGGTCTATGCTCAAACTTGGCAGGGTTATATTACCCATGTCATGCATGTTGTCTTGCATTGCTTAGTTTTTACATCATATATGGATTGCCATATGCTTACTTGCTTACTATATAAATCATATATTTGAATTATATCATGCCATCATGTTTACACAGTACATACACATCATCTATCTGAATTATGGCATGGCAACCCATTTAATAAAGACATCATATAGTTATATCATCTCATCCTGTTTAGTGTTTACAGTCATCATATTTTGAATTATGGCATTCTATCCATGAATGTATGTGAATTATGTCATGCCAACCTATTTAATAAACACATTATATAGTTATGTCATGTTATCCTATTTACATAGTCTCATATTTTGAACTATGTCTTTCCATCTTTTTTAGTTAGCCATCATAATGTGAAATTGTGTCATGCTATCCTGTTTAGTTAGCCATCATATATGTGAAATTGTGTCATGCTATCCTGTTTGGTTAGACAACATAAATATGAATTATTTCATGCCCTCTTTTATTCCCCACTATCCATTGCACCTGTCTATCATACAATGTCTATACTTTCAATTACTTTTCTTGTTTATCAGCCATTTGAATTGGAGAGCCTGATGGCAATATCTAAGGGAGTAACAACACGGTCTTCAGAAAAGATAGTGCTACCGGTTGATGCAGATAGAACCACGGTTGTACTTGCCCAAGGACCACATCCACCACACATAACCCAGACTCTCGCAGATTGTACCCCTACCCAGTTGGACAGAGAACCAGCTACACCCCTTCTAACCCCAACCCCGACAGATAGTAACCCAGTTCCAGTTGACACATCACCGTCTCCACCACAGAGCACCCAAACACGAGCAGTTAGTAAGGGAACTGCAGTGCCCAAAGCATGAAGACCACCACTCCGAATCCCAACTCAACTCTTAAAGGAGAAGAAGATTTGTTCTTAGGTCAGGTTCTGTAGCTACGGTTCATACTCCTTTGCTCTTGCATGTTGTATTTACTCATACCAACTATTTTCAAATTTGAAGGATGGAATTGAAACTCCAATGGTGCAACAGGTATGTTTTAAACCTGTTTTCTTTAAATGGTTTGCTGTTGTAACCTGCTCTATGTTGATTTCAGTTTCAATTGAATAAACAGTTATGTTCTCATGTCATGCACATTAAAACTGTTGTTATTGCTCTATAGTTACCCACACTTATATTCTGTCTATTCTGCTTTGTCTTGAACAAATATTATTTGAACTGTGTCTCTATCTTGATTTGGCAACAAAACTAGAATGATATAGACCATAAAGTGACCATGGTACATAGATATATGTTTGTTTCATGCTGTTATCCTGTCCACTTTACTACTGAACTCATTTACCAAAATGAGTTTCATATACAACATGGTAAAAATGTGATGTGTCTGCTTGTTTCTCTTTTAGAATGCAGACAAAATATTGGAGAACGGTACCGCGTTATCCAATGGTAAAGGAAGTAATGCAAATAAGGTTCAAGATAGTGAGACATCCCTGTTGGTCTCCAAGAAAGCTGATAAAAACTATCTTGACGACAGTGAGGGAACCCAAAAGTCCTGTCTTGATGTAGTGTTCGAGTTACTGGCCACTACTGCTGGCACAAGCTCTTCAAACTCGCTGCCTGAATCAGTTCGTCTTCTTGAGTCTCAACTTCAAGTTGAAAGACATCGATCAGATGTGCTGCGACAGGAAGCTAAAGGACTGAGGAAGTCCCTGTAGAATTTAGATGCATATTTTCTGGTGCAACAGCAAGCGCTGGAGGATTTAAGCGCCAAACAAGAGAAAGTTAATAAGCTTGCTAAGCATCTTGCCAGCATTATGGGTACCCAGGATATTGTTTCTTGAGATCTTCTGAAGTGGTTTCAGTTCTGGATTTGTTTTGCTACGGCGTTTATTTGCGCTGGTCGCCAACTTTGACAACCAGTGTATATGATATGCTGCTTTGTTCCCTATATTTGCACTGGTGGTGAACTTTGATGCCCAGTGGATGTAATATGTGTAATAGCTGTGATAGCCTAGCGTTAGTTGCTTACTTATTTATTTCCTTGTTGTCTTGTTTATTTGTTTGCTTATAGTCATTGTAGTTCTTTTTCCGTGGTTAGCTAGTGGCTGCAATAACCTATTTTTTAAAACTAGGCCACAATAACCATGGGCTAATATTTATTGTAGTGACACTGGGCCTCCTACTGGCCATAGAAACAGTGGGCCTTCTATGGGCCGTAGAAACAATGGGCCTTCTATGAGCCGTAGAAACAATGGGCCTTCTGTGGGCCGTATAATCGATTGGCCAAACATGGGCCAAACAGACCGCATTATGGCCGTAAACGGGCTAGAGTTGGAATCGTCCGTTCATGGGCCGACCATAACGGGCCATCGTTAATAAGCCGTATTTGACGACGCTATGAAATCGGCCCAATGTATTAACGGACCACAAACGGGCCGACTATAACCACGGGCTGAATTTGGCTCACAAGCAGAAAATGACAGTAACAGGCCGTAAGTAAACGAATGCTGGAAATGAGGCCAAGAATAAATGGGCTCTGAGAAGGCCGAAAGATAACATGGGCTGGAAACGGCCCAACGGAATAACGGGCCATTAATGGGTATAAAGTGATACACTGTTCATTATGGGCCAGTTTCACCACGGGCTGTTAATGGGTGTAAAGTGATACACTGTTCATTACGGGCCAGTTTCACCACGGGCCGTTAGTAGGCCAAGAGTTACATAGGGCCTCATATGGGCCGAAAGACGTCATGGGCCATACATGGGCCAAAAGTGAAAACGGGATGGAATCATATTGGATGGCCCAGATGACGCTACTGGGCCTAATTCGGATAGGGCGTAACGGGCCTTGGGTTAGCGGGCTGTAAATGGGCTATATTCGAACAGGCTGTTAACAGGCTTTCCATGGGCCGGCCCACCAGCTTTTGACCAAGCCAAACGGGCCGGCCTTTTCATAGGAATGGGCCTCTGTTGGGCCGTGCCACGTGTCGACGTATCATAGGCGCCTTCCGTCCAATGAGTGGTTGACATCTGTCCCAATGATGAGACGACACGTGTTTCCTCCAGCCAATGATGATTTTACACGTGGAAAATCCCCATTGGTCGGGGCTGTTAAAGGGTTATCGGATCCAAAACCCAACCCGATAGCTTAACGGCGTTCCGTTATGGTGGATGCCACGTGTCGGTCACCCTTGACGAAAGCACTTCTGTGATGCGCGATTTATCGTCATGGAAGTGGACACTTCCGTGATGATAATTTTGGTAATGTCATGGAACACTTCTACGACAGCACATGTATGACTATCTTGATTCTGTCATAAATTTGTCATGGATGTACATGCATGACAGAAAATGCGACCTACTGTGAAAACACGTATCATCATGGAGGTGTATTTTTTTTGTAGTGCAGGAAGTGCGCTACTGCTAAGCTAGCTACAACGCGTTCCTCGATACGCGCTACTACTATTCCTTTCTCTTTTTTCCCCTTTTCATTTATTTTTCTTTACATTTTATTTTTTTTACTTTCACCTTGATAACCCACAAGTATAGGGGATTTATTTTTCTTTACATTTTATTTTTTTTACAACGGAGAGGGGAATCCATCGCCATCGTCATCATCAACCTTCCTCCATCACCAATTTCATGATGCTCATCGCCGTGCGTGAGTAATTCCATCGTAGGCTTGCTGGATGGTGATGGGTTGGATGAGATTTATCATGTAATCGAGTTAGTTTTGTTAGGGTTTGATCCCTAGTATCCACTATGTTCTGAGATTGATGTTGCTATGACTTTGCTATGCTTAATGCTTGTAACTAGGGCCCGAGTGCCATGATTTTAGATCTGAACCTATTATGTTTTCATCAATATATGTGAGTTCTTCATCCTATCTTGCAAGTCTATAGTCACCTATTATGTGTTACGATCCGTTAACCCTGAAGTGACAATAATCAGGATACTTACCGGTGATGACCGTAGTTTGAGGAGTTCATGTATTCACTATGTGTTAATGATTTGGTCTGGTACTCTATTAAAAGGAGGCCTTAATATCCCTTAGTTTCCAATAGGACCCCGCTGCCACGGGAGGGTAGGACAAAAGATGTCATGCAAGTTCTTTTCCATAAGCACGTATGACTATATTCGGAATACATGCCTACATTGCATTGATGAACTGGAGCTAGTTCTGTGTCACCCTAGGTTATGACTGTTACATGATGAACCGCATATGGCATAATTCTCCATCACCGATCCATTGCCTACGAGCTTTCCATATATTGTTCTTCACTTATTTACTCTTCCGTTGTTATTGTTATTATCACTACAAAACACCAAAAATATTACTTTTGCTACCGTTACCTTTTACCACCATTACCGCTACTATCATATTACTTTGCTGCTAAACACTTTGCTACAGATATTAAGTTTCCAGGTGTGGTTGAATTGACAACTCAGCTGCTAATACTTGAGAATATTCTTTGGCTCCCCTTGTGTCGAATCAATAAATTTGGGTTGAATACTCTACCCTCGAAAACTATTGCGATGCCCTATACTTGTGGGTTATCAAGACTATTTTCTGGCGCCGTTGCTGGGGAGCATATCTCTATTCTTTGAATCACTTGGGATTTATATCTGCTTATCATTATGAAGAACTTGAAAGATGCGAAAACAAAAATTTATCCCTCAACTACGAGGGGAGGTAAGGAACTGCCATCTAGCTCTGCACTTGATTCACCTTGTGTTTTGAGTAAGCTTGCGACACCTATACCTACTTATGCTATTCATTCTGATATGTAGCATGTTATTGATGATGCCACTACTGCTATGCATGATACTTATGATGAAACTACTTCTATGCTTGATACTACTGTGCCACTTGGTGAATTTCTTGATGAACAACTTGCTAGGGCTAGAGAGAATGAAATTATTGAAACTGATAATATTGATGAAAGTGATGATGAAGACTCTCCCCCTAGATATGAATTACCTGTTGTGCCCGAGGGCTATGTTATGGATGAATAAATTGCTAGAGATTTTCTTGCTTGCAATGATAGGAGTGATCTTAAGAAATTATTAGCTAAGGTGAAACAAAAGACTTTGAATGCTAGAATGAAATATGATCCTGCTTATGCTACTTCACCTATCTTTGTCACTGATAAGGATTATGATTTCTCTGTTGATCATGAGATAATTACTTTAGTTGAATCTGATCCTTTCTATGGCTATGAATCTAAAACGGTTGTGGCACATCTAACTAAATTAAATGATATAGCCACCCTGTTCACTAATGATGAGAAAACTCGCTATTATTATATCCTTAAGATATTTCCGTTCTCATTGAAGGGTGATGCTAAGATATGGTTTAATTCTCTTGATCCTAGTTGTGTGCGTAGTCCCCAAGATATGATTTATTACTTATCTGCTAAATATTTCCCCGCTCATAAGAAACAAGCTGTTTTAAGGGAAATATATAATTTTGTGCAAATTGAAGAAGAGAGTCTCCCACAAGCTTGGGGGAGGCTTCTCCAATTACTTAATGCTTTGCCTGATCATCCTCTTAAGAAAAATGAAATACTTGATATCTTTTATAATGGACTAACTGATGCTTCCAGAGACCACCTGGGTAGTTGTGCTAGTTGTGTTTTCAGGGAAAGAACACCAGATGAAGCTGAAATTCTATTTAATAATATGTTGGTTAATGAAAATAATTGTACACTTCCAGATCCAACTCCTAAGCCAACTCCGAAGAAAAGGGGTATTCTATTTCTCAGTCCTGAAGATATGCAAGAGGCAATGAAATCTATGAAGGAAAAAGGTATGAAAGCTAAAGATGTTAAGAATTTACCTCCTATTGAAGAAATACATGGTCTTAATTCATTACCTATTGAAGAAATACACGGTCTTGATAACTCGACACAGGTAGTAAAGGTAAATTAACTCTATAGATATGATAAAGCCGAAATCCCATTTACTAAGTTTGCCAGCCCATGCTTGGATGAGTTTGATGACTTTATGGTCAAACAAGAAAACTTCAATGCTTATTTTCGTAGATAATTAAAACACAATGCTGATATGCTTGAACACTTGGGTGATTATATGGCTAATGTTAAAGGTGAACTTAAACTTATTAGTAAACATGCTTCTATGGTTACCACTCAAGTAGAACAAGTACTTAAAGCTCAGAATGATTTGCTCAATGAATTAAATAGTAAGAAAAATGATAATGCTGTTAGAGTTATGACTAGAGGTGGTAAAATGACTCAGGAACCTTTGTATCCTGAGGGCCATCCTAAGAGAATTGAGCAAGATTCTCAGAGAAATATTATTGATGCACCTAGTCCTTCTAAGAGGAAGGAAACTAAAAATGATAGGACTTTGCATGCTTCTAGTGAACCTGTTATTGACACACCTGAGAATCCCAATGATATTTCTATTTCTAATGCTGAAACACAATCTGGTAATGAACATGAACCTAGTAATAATGTTAATGATGATGTTCATATTGGTGCTCAACCTAGTAATGATAATGATGTAGAGATTGAACCTGCTGTTGATCTTGATAACCCACAATCAAAGAATCAACGTTATGATAAGAGAGACTTTGTTGCTAGGAAGCATGGTAAAGAAAGAGAACCATGGGTTCAGAAACCCATGCCTTTTCCTCCTAAACCATTCAAGAAAAAGGATGATGAGGATTTTGAGCGCTTTGCTCAAATGATTAGACCTATCTTCTTGCGTATGTGTTTGACTGATATGCTTAAAATGAATCCTTATGCCAAGTATATGAAAGAAATTGTTACTAATAAGAGAAAGATATCGGAAGCTGAAATTTCCCCCATGCTTCCTAATTATACTTTTAAAGGTGGAATACCTAAGAAACTAGGAGATCCCGGAGTACCAACTATACCATGCTCCATTAAAAGAAACTATGTTAAAACTGCCTTATGTGATCTTAGAGCCGGTGTTAGTGTTATGCCACTCTCTTTATATCGTAGACTTGATTTGAATAAGTTGACACCTACTGAAATATCTTTGCAAATGGATGATAAATCAACTGCTATACCTGTCGGTATTTGCGAGGATGTGCCTGTTGTGGTTGCAAACGTTACTATTTTAACGGACTTTGTTATTCTTGGTATTCCCGAGGACGATAGTATGTCTATTATTCTTGGAAGACCCTTTTTGAATACTGTAGGGGCTGTTATTGATTGCACCAAAGGCAATGTCACTTTTCATGTTAATGGTAATGAGCATACGGTACACTTTCCGAGGAAACAACCTCAAGTCTACATTATCAACTCTATTTGAAAATTTCCATCGATTATTTTTGGAGGTTTTGAATTTCCTCTTCCTACTGTCAAGAAGAAATATGATATTCTCATTGTTGGGGATGTGCATATCCCTGTTGAGGTAACCTAGTGTTATTCGAAAATTCTCCAGTTCCATGTTATTCGGAATGAGTTTGTTAACAAGACCTATTCAACCTTGTTAGTGGATCCCTTTTGATGAGCATGATATGGATGAATTTAGAAAACACAACTCTCTGTACCCTCTTTTTACTTTATGTTATTTATGTTAAATAAAGAAAAAATAGTAATTTCTGTCTGTTTTCTAAATTATCCATGCAATAAAAAATACCCCAAAAATAAAAGTTCTCCAAATGCCCTAAAAATTAAATATGATTTTTTCTAGAATATTTGAGAATATCTGGCACTGAGAACATGGCAGGGGGAGCAAGCACCTGGCCATGAGGGTGGAGGGCACGCCCTACCCCCTGGGCGCGCCCCCTGCCTCGTGGGCCCATGGTGGCTCCCCTCCGCTTATTCCAGCCACCACACATTCCTTCTTCCTCCCACAAACACCACTAACTAGCTCAAACCCAAGTCCAAGCTCATTTTGTTGCCATTTTCGATCTCCTTGCTCAAAGCACCTATCACAAAACTGCTTTGGGGGATTGTTCCTTGGTATGTGACTCCTCCAATGGTCCAATTAGTTTTTGTTCTAGTGCTTTATTCATTGCATATTTTTGCTGCTTAGGTGACCCTGTTCTTGAGCTTGCATGTCAAATTTATGTGGTCAAAAGTAGTTCTGATGCATGATATTGCCTCTAGGCACTTGTAGGAGTAGTTGCTGTCAATATTGTTGAGTTTGGTTCACTTTTATTTTGAAGTTACTAAAAATTTCAGAAATTTTCAGAAAAAGATGAAGAGATTTTTGAGGGGCTCATCGAGCCGAAGCTCGAAGGATAAGCAACGTGAGGAGGATAAGAGGCCCAAGTATAATCTCCCTCGCACCGCGGAGGTCCGACCGTGTGAATGACCTTGTGATAATTTCTTGAGAGCAGCCGGGATTTATGATGATTTCTATGAATTGGCTGAGAATGCAGGCCTCACCGCCCTCCTCCACGACCAACGCGAACAGTATCTCTTACTCACCAATATATTTGTGCAAAACTTTCATTTCCATGCTAGGAGCTCACCACCTACGACGGAATTTTATTTATATGATGAGCATAAGGAGATGTCGCTTCATGATTTTTGTCGGGTTTGTTTGATCCCTTTCGAGGGCAGCGTAGAGGAACCACATAGTGACGATGTGGATGGGTTTATTGATACCATTACTGTAGGGGAAATGAGGAAGGTTTCCGACGCACGGATTACTAGCATACACTTTCCTGTTCTACGTTCTTTTGCTATATTTGCTAGTAGATGCTTAATTGGGCACGGAAACTGTGGAAACCTGAGTGCCCCTGATATTGTTATTTTGTGCCATGTCTTATTTCATGATGGCACATTCAGTATGGGCGCTATTATTGCAAAGCGGTTGAATCTTAACCGTACTAAGGGCCCCGTCCTTGGAGGCATCTTCGCCTTGCGCCTCGTTGCACAATTTAACATACCTATTAGGCATTACGAGAAGGAAGAAAAATTGTTGCCTCTTGTTTATTTAGATTATAAGAGTATGGTAGCACATGATTTTATTGTTAAGAATAGGGAAAAGGATCTTAAGTACAAATTAATATTTGGTAAAAATCATCCTGAGACTATTACCTTGCCTGCTCCTTCCTTGTTTGATTTACCTGCAGGCAAGTACCTTGTTCCATTGGAGGCCATTCATGCCTACCGGAACCCTACAACAGCTACAGAGCCGGAGCCGGAACCACAATTTGATCCTCCATGACAGTCTGATTATCAATGGTATCCGGAGGTGATTGCCAACCAGTGGCAATCTAAGGCTTCTTCACAGTATGACCCCAACTATTACTTTGGATATCCGCCAGGCCAGCCGTGGCCACAGACCAATTTAGGCCAAAAGCCTAAGCTTGGTGGAGTACGTATTTCTCACCGACATTACATTCACATTCACACACTCATGCTAGGTGTCGGTCCTCATACTTTCTCATTGTATCATCCATGCTAGTTTATTTTCCTTTTTATGCTTTCTTCTTGTGTGCTTGATAAACCTTAAGAAAAACAAAAAAAATTAGTTGTAGATTTTAATTAGTTTACTTTCCATGCTTGTAGTAGTAATTAAAAAGGAAACGCAAAAAGATTTCTCGTTCTTCTTTTGCTTGTTGGGAACTTTCCCGTGTAAACAGTTTTATTTCTTTTCTTGTTCTTTGGGGGTCGATAGGAGAAGACCATAATGAAAATGTTAAAGTGGCTCTCATATGCATTATCGTTGATCTGACAAAGAGCCCATATTACCTTGTCTTCTCTCTTGAATTGAATGCTTGTAGATTCTATCTTAGTCCAATGCACGTGCACTATTATTATTATCCACACTATTCGGTCGTGCAAGTGAAAGGCAATAATGACGATATATGATGAACTTATTGAGATGAGAAAAGCTAGTATGAACTCAACCTCTCTTGTTTTTGTAAATATGATTAGTTGACCGCTCCTGATTCTGCCTATTATGAATAAACATGTTTGCAATGACAATTAGAGATTGTAGTTGGTTACCCCATGCTTAATTAGCTAGGAGCTTATAATGGTTTACCTTGCCTGCCAACATGCTATTAAAATGGTTGTGATGTGGTATGGTAGGGTGGTATCCTCTTTTGAACGGTTCGAGTGGCTTGACTTGGCACATGTTCACGCATGTAGTTAAAACAAAATCAACATAGCCTCTACGATACTTATGTTCATGGTGCATTATATCCTACTCATGCTTACATTCGGTGTTGATTAATTTTAATGCATGTTCATGACTGTTGTCGCTCTCTAGCTGGTCGCTTCCCAGTCTTTTGTTAGCCTTCACCTGTACTAAGCGGGAATACTGCTTGTGCATCCAATTCCGTAAACCCCAAAGTTATTCCATATGAGTCCACCATAGCTACCTATATACGGTATCTATCTGCCGTTCCAAGTAAATTTGTATGTGCCAAACTCTAAACCTTCAAATAAACATCATGTTTTGTATGCTCAAATAGCTCATGTATCAAGTAGGGCTGCCTGTATCTTCCATGTTAGGGAGGTTATTCTCAAGAGGAGTGAACTCCGCTCCTCACTCACAAGAAAATGGCAGGTCACCGAGATGCCCAGTCCCATGCTTTATGCAAATCAAATGAAAATAACTGCAAACAAAACTCCCTCGGGACTCTTGTTAGTTGGAGGCACTCGTTGTTTAGAGCAAGCCATGGATTGATGCTTGTTGGTGGAGGGGGAGTATAAACTTTACCATTCTGTTTGGGAACTGCCTATAATGTGTGTAGCATGGAAGATATCGCCATCTCTTGGTTGTTATGTTGACAATGAAAGTATACCGCTCAAAATATTATTCATATCTATTTCAAAACCGAGCTCTGGCACCTCTACAAATCCCTGCTTCCCTCTGCGAAGGGCCTATCCATTTACTTTTATGTTGAGTCATCATCCTCTTATTAAAAAGCACCAGTTGGAGAGCACCACTGTCATTTGTGTTCATTACTGTTAGTTTACATTGAGTATGACCTGACTGGATCTCTTTTACCATGAATTACAATGTCTAGTCAGTCCTTGATCTTTAAAGGTGCTCTGCATTTATGTTTTGCGGTCTCAGAAAGGGCTAGCGAGATACCATCTTGTTATATCATATCATGATTGTTTTGAGAAAGTGTTGTCATCCGAGATTTATTATTATTGCTCGCTAGTTGATTATGCCATTGATATGAGTAAACATGAGACCTAAATGTTATTGTGAATATGGTTAGTTCACAATCTTTGCTGAAAACTTGATTGCTGGCTTTACATATTTACAACAACAAGATCAAACAGAGTTTGTAAAAGTTTTTCTTTATCACTTTCAGTTTATCAACTGAATTGCTTGAGGACAAGCAAAGGTTTAAGCTTGGGGAAGTTGATACGTCTCCGTCGTATCTACTTTTCTAAACACTTTTGACCTTGTTTTGGACTCTAACTTCCATGATTTCAATGGAACTAACCCGGACTGATGCTGTTTTCTTCAGAATTGCCATGGTGTTATTTTTGTGCAGAAATAAAAGTTCTTGGAATGACCTGAAAACAAACGGAGCATTATTTTGGAATATATAATAAATAATGGAAGGAAGATCCACATCAAGGGGCCTCCACCTGTCCATGAGGGTGGGGGGCGCGCCCTACCCCCTGGGCGCGCCCCCTGCCTCGTGGGCCCCCTGATGCTCCACCGACCTCAACTCCAACTCTATATATTCACTTTCGGGGAGAAAAAACCGAAGGAGAAGGATTCATCCCGTTTTACGATACAGAGCCGCCGCCAAGCCCTAAACTCTCTCGGGATCGGAGGGCTGATCTGGAGTCCGTTCGGGGCTCCAGAGTGGGGAATCCGTCGCCATCGTCATTATCAACCTTCCACCATCACCAATTTCATGATGCTCACCTCCGTGCATGAGTAATTCCATCGTAGGCTTGCTGGACGGTGATGGGTTGGATGAGATTTATCATGTAATCGAGTTAGTTTTGTTAGGGTTTGATCCCTAGTATCCATTATGTTCTGAGATTGATGTTGCTATGACCTTACTATGCTTAATGCTTGTCACTAGGGCCCGAGTGCCATGATTTCAGATATGAACCTATTAGTTTTCATGAATATATGTGAGTTCTTGATCCTATCTTGCAAGTCTATAGTCATCTATTATGTGTTATGACCCGTTAACCCCGAAGTGACAATAATGGGGATACTTACCGGTGATGACTGTAGTTTGAGGAGTTCATGTATTCACTAAGTGTTAATGCTTTGGTCTGGTACTCTATTAAAAGGAGGCCTTAATATCCCTTAGTTTCCAATAGAACCCCGCTTCCATGGGAGGGTAGGACAAAAGATGTCATGCAAGTTCTTTTCCATAAGCACGTATGACTATATTCGGAATACATGCCTACATTACATTGATGAACTGGAGCTAGTTCCGTGTCACCCTATGTTATAACTGTTGCATGAGGAACGGCATCCGACATAATTATCCATCACTGATCCATTGCCTACGAGCTTTTCACATATTGATCTTTGCTTAGTTACTTTTTCATTTCCACTGTTACAATCACTACAAAACCAATACTATTACTTTTGCTAACGTTACCGTTACTTCCATACTACTTTGCTACTAAATACTTTGCTGCAGATATTAAGTCTTTTAGGTGCGGTTGTATTGACAACTGAACTGTTAATACTTGAGAATATTCTTTGGCTCCCCTTGTGTCGAATCAATATATTTGGGTTGAATACTCTACCCTCGAAAACTATTGCGATCCCCTATACTTGTGGGTTAACAAGACTATTTTCTGGCGCCGTTGCTGGGGAGCATAGCTCTATTCTTTGAGTCACTTGGGATTTATACATGTTGATCACTATGAGGAACTTGAAAGTTGAAACAACTAAGATTTTTCCCTCAACTACAAGGGGAGGTAAGGAACTGCCATCTAGCTCTGCAGTTGATTCACCTTCTGTTATGAGTAAACTTGTGACGCCTACACCTGCTATTTATTCTGATATGTCGCATGTTATTGATGATGCCACTTCTGCTAGCATGATGCTTATGATGAAACTACTTCTATGCTTGATAATACTGTGCCACTAGGCGAATTTATTGATGAACAACTTGCTAGGGTTAGAGAGAATGAAATTATTGAAACTGATAATATTGATGAAAGTGATGATGAAGATTCTCCCCCTAGATATGAATTGCCTGTTGTGCCTGAGGGTTATGTTATGGATGAAGAAACTGGTAGAGACTTTTTGGCTTGCAATGATAGATATGATCTTAAGAAACTGTTATCTAAGCTGAAAGAAAAGTCTTTGAATGCTAGAATGAAATATGACCCTACTTTTGCTACTTCACCTATCTGTATTCCCGATAAGGATTATGATTTCTATGTCGATCCTGAGTTGATTACTTTGGTTGAGTCTGATCCTTTTGTATGGCTATGAATCTGAAACTGTTGTGGCACATCCTACTAGACTAAATGATATAGCCACCCTGTTCACTAATGACGAGAAAACTCGCTATTACTTATCCTTATGTTGTTTCCATTCTCATTAAAGGGTGATGCTAAAACATGGTTTAATTCTCTTGATCTTGGTTGTGTGCATAGTCCCCAGGATATGATTTATTACTTCTCTACTAAATATTTCCCTGCTCATAAGAAACAAGCTACCTTAAGGGAAATATATAATTTTGTGCAAATTGAAGAGGAGAGTCTCCCACAAGCTTGGGGGAGGCTTCTCCTATTACTTAATGCTTTGCCTGAACATCCACTCAAGAAAAATGAAATACTTGATATCTTTTATAATGGACTAACCGATGCTTCCAGAGACCACCTGGATAGTTGTGCTGGTTGTGTTTTCAGGGAAGAAATATTGATCAAGCTGAATTGCTATTGAATAATATGTTGAGTAATTAAAATGATTGGACACTTCCTGAACCAACTCCTAAGCCAACTCTAAAGAAAAGGGGTATTCTATTTCTCAGTCCTGAAGATATGCAAGAGGCAAAGAAATCTATGAAAGAAAAAGTATTAAATCTGAAGATGTTAAGGATTTACCACCTATTGAAGAAATACATGGTCTTGATACCCCGACACAGGTAGTAAAGGTAAATTATCTCTATAGATTTGATGAAGGCGATATTCCTCGTAATAAGTCTACTAGCCAATGCTTGGATGAGTTTGAAAATTTTATTGTTAAACAATAAAACTTCAATGCTTATGTTGGTAGACAATTGAAACGTAATGCTTATATGATTGAACACTTGAGTGATTATATGTCTAGAGTTAAAGTTGAACTTAAACTTATTAGTAAACATGCTTCTATGGTTACCACTCAAGTAGAACAAGTACTTAAAGCTCAGAATGATTTTCTCAATGAATTAGATAATAAGAAAAATGAAAATGTTGTTAGAGTTGTGACTAGAGGGGGTAAAATGACTCAGGAACCTTTGTATCCTGAGGGCCAACCTAAGAGAATTCTGCAAGATTCTTAGAGAACTAATGTTGATGCACCTAGTCCTTCTAAAAAGAAGAAACAGAAAAATGATAGGACTTTGCATGCTTCTAGCACTACTAGGAAAAGGCCTAGTAATGGCGCACCAGTTTTTCCTACTAATGGCGCATCTCTGGTGCGCCATTAGTATGGCGCACCACCCAGTGCGCCATTAGTATATAACACCATGCGCCATTAGTATGCCTCCCAGGGGCCATATTTAACCATGTGCTTTGGCAAACTAATGTCGCACTGCGGATGGATGCGCCATTAGTATACTTGGCATACTAATGGCGCACTGTTTGGTGATGCGCCATTAGTATACTTTGGCATACTAATGGCGCACTCTGTAGTGATGCGCCATTAGTATGAATATTAGGTTTTTTTTACTTTTCTGATTTTTGCACAGGTTACAAAATATATTATTTGACATAATATAGACAGTAGCACATAGCAACAGCAGATTCATCGAATACAATAGAAGATTAGTCTCCGAATACAATTCATCATATTAGTCTCCGAATTCAAAAGACCGAACAAAGATAGAACATTACAAGTCTCGAGACCGCGAGTAGCGAGTTTTCGGAAGTAATACCAATCCTAACAAGTCCTACTAATCATCATCATACAACTTCTACTCATTATTAATAACAAGTCATACGATCATCATCTTGATAGTCATCGAACCAACCCTACTTAATTGTTCTTAGCACATGATCATTAGTATTAGGCAGGACCTAAATACCCTATTTAAGCTAAAATAGCATAAAACAATATAGACCCTGACTCTCCATTATGGAGAATGGAGAACATCCTGTCTCCAATTCTTGCGCTTCGCTTCCTTTTGCTTCCAAGAAGCTCCTTACGACTGTCCATACATTTTTTCCATCCTTTGATTTTCATGTCTCCACTTCTTTTAGAAATCTCGTATGGACAGTTGAGATTCGTAGGATGACCTGGCTGTATGTTCAAAACATTAAGACCACCTTTCTGATACATCAAATGAGGCACACAATTCTCTGGGATTATCTGTTGAAAAACATAGTAATAACTTCATAGTTAGCAATGATGTACTAGTTTTAGAAGTATGCAAAAGATGCACGGATGTCGTAATAGTAAAAATCTTACCAGGGTATCTCCATGGTAGTTACCGTAGTTGAACACATGCACTAGTGGCACGTATTTACCATAATGTTGAGGAGTTTGATTGTGGATATTGTAATTCTCAATGTCAGTACAAAATCCGACCAGATGATTTTTCTCCTTGTAAGTTGTTAATTCGGAGCCATCGGTGTAGTGAGTTTTGTCTACCATCTCCCGCACATTCTTTGAACAATAAAAATAAGCTGTCAACTATTTTGAAATAAACAATATAAATTAGCTAATAACTATGTTTGAGAAACTCACATAGCGGTAGAACTGGAGGCGTATCAACAAGGACCCAAATGTCCATATTGTCTTGGTTGATGTCAGGATTACCAAGATCCATGGTGATAAGCATACCCTCATCAAAACCATACATCTTGCAAAATGCTTCCCAATTTTTGCAACCAAATTGGGTTATGCTCTCAGAATTATATAGATTTACTTCAAAGTCCACATCGTGATGAGTCCTTAGGTGAATTTTCTTTGTTTCAGAAATTTCATGGTCTTCAAAATCCATCCTCTCCAAGACATAGCGTCTTGCATGACATGGGATAAGCTATACTCGAATTGTAAAAGATGAAAATTACACGTTGAAATAGTTGAAGTCATGCTTAATTATGAAAATAACACTTGTCGTCGTTGTGTACCATTTCAACTTCGAAGGTCTCCTCGAGCTTAATGCTGAAGCGCCAATCATCGTTCAGGTGAGGCATGTCGCACAGACCTCGATCGTCGTGGCACCAGTCGCACTCCCCCAGGAGACTTTCGTCATCCGATGACGACATATCCTACGTTCATAATTCAAAACTACATCATTTAGGGTTTGTCGACACCGAGGCATCCTAAAAGCTAAGCTTTTATCATTTAGGGTTTGTCGACGCCGAGGCACCCTAAAAGCCTAAGCTTTCATCATTTAGGTTCTTATCGACACCGAGGCACCCTAAAAGCCAAGGTTTTATCATTTAGGGTTTGTCGACACCGAGGCATCCTAAAAGCTAAGCTTTTATCATTTAGGGTTTGTCGACGCCGAGGCACCCTAAAAGCCTAAGCTTTCATCATTTAGGTTCTTATCGACACCGAGGCACCCTAAAAGCCAAGGTTTTATCATTTAGGGTTTGTCGACACCGAGGCATCCTAAAAGCTAAGCTTTTATCATTTAGGGTTTGTCGACGCCGAGGCACCCTAAAAGCCTATGGTTTAATGCAGCAAGAATAAATGGGTAGTTGATCCTACTTAATTAACTACTAAGATACCCCGGCCCATGCATTAGTCGCAAGTACCCCATATGTCCAATTTTTAGCAAAGTGATGCTAAAATTCACGGAAAATTTCAGCATGACCTTTGCTGAAAATAGGACATGTGGAGTACCCGAATTTGCCAGAACAGAAGTTAATCGACATTTCGGCAAACTCAAGGGCCTCTCGGGGTACCTGCAAATTCATCACGACACAATGGTCGCAGACAAAACCCAACAAACTAGCAAGATGATCATCATCTTTGCAAGTCATTACTTGTCAAACGCAGAAGTGCATAACACAAGCTCACCAACATAGACCAAGATGATCATCAATTTTGAATCAATAGACATACTTCTCAAAAGAGGCATGATCAAATTCTGGTGCCCTTGACTTACTAGTATTTATCTCTTATGACTGATGAATGTGCATTGAGTCCAGAAGCAAAGACTCTACAGTGAAATAAAAAAAACCTTGGAGATATATTTATGATAACTCTAAATGGATCAGAAGGTGCGGATGCACTTGTAAAAAAAAGGTATGCATTTGCAGCAGCTTTGTTCTGATTATGACACCATTCTGTTAAGAAGGCAAAATAACATTATCATCCCAATTCATGGTTGAAGTTGAAGACCCTAAGCTTTAAAATGACAAGGTACTTTCTCTACCTAATAAACTCCATATGACCACATAAAACCCTGTTTAACACACCTGTAAAGAGGAACAACCCCCCTAAGGAGCTAGAAAGCTATATGAAACAAAATTATCAAGCATAGGCATACAAATTCAGTACTGTATGAAACAAAATAGGTACAACAAGTAGCTGCTAGAGTCATATGCTGAGAGTAGGTGTCAGCTTAAGACATTCTGAAATAGTAAATAACTAAAGGGCATTTGATTATGCACTTAGTAACAAGGTATATTGCATGATTCATAATTTTATAGGAGACCAATAGTAGAAATTTGATTGGGAGTGCTCCATTTCACTAGCGGCCCATTTCACTCACTTTTGCAAAGCATCAGGGCACCAAAGTGTCCATAGGCAGCAACAACTCTACCCCGGTTTCAGCTAAAGACAAGGAGAGCATGGCTAATCTAGCTACAATACACGAAGCTATAGAGAGTAGCTACCCAATGATGCCCGCGTTCATGAGTGCCAGGCCGATCTTGACGACAAGGTAAAGAAAGGCCAAGGAAACCAAATCCCCAAAAAATGTTTGCCCTCGATCAAGGCATGATCCATCCTTCCTAACCATCACTGTCAATCTAGCTACTAGCTCTAGGTGGCCCTAGGGTTTGCAGGGGAGGGGGTGGAGGAGAAGGGAGGAATCACCTGAGGAAGGGGATGGAGGAATGGAGGAAGACGTCGGGGGTGCGGGCGCGGGCGGAGGGGCTTGGGCGGGAGGACGTCGAGTGCGCGGGCGTGGGCGGAGGGGGGACGGTGAGGGAGGCGGTGCTCGGCTCGACGTCACGTGGCCTGGCTGAGATGAGGTAGAGGCGGTCGTCATCTCCTCCTCCTCCTGGTCCTCCTCCTCCGGCTCGGGGCGCGGGGGCGGCGGTGCGGGGGAGCTGCTGTGGTGGGGGCGCGGGGGCGGCGGCGTGGGGGAGCTGTGTTGGTGGGGGGCGCAGGGGCGCGGGGGAACTGCGGTGGTGGGGGGCGCGGGGGCGGCGGGGGTGGAGTCCGGCGAGGGTCGGGGCGGTGGCGTCGGGGCAGCGCGCGGTTGGATCTAGCGAGGGAGAGGGACCAAGGGGATCTGGCAAGAGGGAGAGGGAGGAATTAGCTAGGGGGGGGAGCGTACTAATGGCGCACCCGCGGTCGGTGCGCCATTAGTAATTTTTTTACATAGCAATGGAGCACCAGGCAGAGGTGCGCCATTAGTAATTTTTTTATAAATAGCAATGGCGCACCAAGCAGAGGTGCACCATTAGTAATCTTTTTTTATAAATAGCAATGGCGCACCAGCCAGAGGTGCGCCATAAGTAATTTATTTTTATTTTTTGTTGCATGTAATATTTTTTTAGAAAATGAATATGAATATGAAACAGTAATATTTTTTATAAAAACAGTAATAATTGTTGTTTAACAACAATTGTAGTCTACACTTTTTTTTTTAAAAATGAGTATGAATATGAAACGGGGGGTGCTCGTCGGCGGCGGTGGAGCGGGGGAGGGTGCGGTGGGTCGTCGGCGGCGGTGGAGCTAGCGGGGGAGGGTGCGGGTGGGATCGAGATCGAGATGGAGGGGGATAGCGATCGAGATGAAGGGGCATCGAGATCGAGATGGAGGGGGATAGCGATCGAGATGGAGGGGGATCAAGATCGAGTGTCCACTACTAGGAAAAGGCCTACTAATGGCGCACCAGTTTTGCCTACTAATGGCACATCTCTGGTCCTCATGAATATTCAATATTTTATCATATTGAATATGAAAAAATATCATCGAATTTGAAAAAATATTCATGAATTCAAAAAGTGCCCATTAGTAGTTTTGCAAAAATATTAAACTAGTAATGGCGCACTATGCAAAGGTGCGCCATTAGTAGTTTTGCAAAAAAAGTAAAAAAATACAGTAGTGGCGCACTCTATGGCTAGTGCGCCATTAGTAGTTCTAACTACTAATGGCGCACTCTACCCGGATGCGCCATTAGTATGTTTGAAAAAATGAAAAAAAACATTTTGATACTAGTGGCGCACCGTGTGCCTGGTGCACCATTAGTGTCTTCCACACTAATGGCGCATCTCCACATGGTGCACCATTAGTATATACTAATCGCGCACCACATGTCTGGTGCGCCATTAGTGTCATTTCCATCTATAGCCCTTTTCCTAGTAGTGTAGTGAACCTGTTGTTGACACACCTAAGAATCCCAATGATATTTCTATTTCTGATGTTGAAACACAATCTGGTAATGAACATGAACCTAGTGATAATATTAATGATGATGTTCATGTTGATGCTCAACCTAACAATAACAATGATGTAGAGATTGAACCTGCTGTTGATCTTGATAACCCACAATCAAAGAATCAACGTTATGATAAGAGAGACTTTGTTGCTAGGAAGCACGATAAAGAAAGGGAACCATGGGTTCAGAAACCCATGACTTTTCCTCCTAAATCATCCAAGAAAAAGGATGATGAGGATTTTGAGCGCTTTGCTGAAAGGATTAGACCTATCTTTTTGCGTATGCGTTTGACTGATATGCTCAAAATGAATCCTTATGCTAAGTACATGAAAGATATTGTTACAAATAAAAGAAATATACCGGAAGCTGAAATTTCCACCACGCTTGCTAATTATACTTTTAAGGGTGGAATAACAAAGAAACTAGGAGATCCCGGAGTACCAACTATACCATGCTCCATTAAAAGAAACTATGTTGAAAATGCTTTATGTGATCTCGGAGCCGGTGTTAGTGTTATGCCTCTCCCTTTATATTGTAGACTTGATTTGAATAAGTTGACACCTACTGAAATATCTCTGCAAATGGCTGATAAATCAACTGCTATACCTGTCGGTATTTGTGAGGATGTGCCTGTTGTGGTTGCAAACGTTACTATTTTAACGCACTTCGTTATTCTTGATATTCCCGAGGACGATAGTATGTCAATTATCCTTGGTAGACCTTTTTTGAATACCGCAGGGGCTGTTATTGATTGCAACAAAGGCAATGTCACTTTTCATGTTAATGGTAATGAGCATACGATACACTTTCCGAGGAAACAACCTCAAGTCCACAGTATTAATTCTATTGGAAAAACTTCAACGATTACTATTGGAGGTTTTGAATTTCCTCTCCCCACTGTCAAGAAGAAATATGATATTCTTATTGTTGGGGATGTGCATATCCCCGTTGAGGTAACCTAGTGTTATTCGAAAATTCTCCGGTTTCATGTTATTCGAAAAGAGTTTGTTAACAAGACTTGATCAACCTTGTTAGTGGATTCCTTTTGATGAGCATGCGATGGATGAAGTTAGAAAGCACAACTCTCTGTACCCTTCTTTTACTTTATGTTATTTAGATTAAATAAAGCAAAATTAGTATTTTTTGTCTGTTTTCTGAATTATCCTTGCAATAAAAAAATCCCGAAAATAAAAGTTCTCCAAATGCCCTGAAAATTTAATATGATTTTTCTAGAATATTTAAGAATTATTGGCACTGGGAACACACCAGGGGGACCCACCATGTGCCCACGTGGGTGGAGGGCGTGCCCCCTACCTTGTGGATGAAGGAAATATGCCCTAGAGGCAATAATAAAGTTATTATGTATTTCCTTATATCATGATAAATGTTTATTATTCATGCTAGAATTGTATTAACCGGAAACATAATACATGTGTGAATACATAGATAAACAGAGTGTCACTAGTATGCCTCTACTTGACTAGCTCGTTAATAAAAGATGGTTATGTTTCCTAACCATATACATGAGTTGTCATTTGATTAACGGGATCACATCATTAGGAGAATGATATGATTGACTTGACCCATTCCGTTAGCTTAGCACTTGATCGTTTAGTTTGTTGCAATTGCTTTCTTCGTAACTTATACATGTTCCTATGACTATGAGATTATGCAACTCCCGTTTACCGGAGGAACACTTTGTGTGGTACCAAACATCACAACGTAACTGGGTGATTATAAAGGTGCTCTACAGGTGTCTCCAAAGGTACTTGTTGGGTTGGCGTATTTCGAGATTAGAATTTGTCACTCCGATTGTCGGAGAGGTATCTCTGGGCCCTCTCGGTAATAGACATCACTTAAGCCTTGCAAGCAATGCAACTAAATGAGTTAGTTGCGGAATGATGTATTACGGAACGAGTAAAGAGACTTGCCGGTAACGAGATTGAACTAGGTATTGAGATACCGACGATCGAATCTCGGGCAAGTAACATAACGATGACAAAGGGAACAACGTATGTTGTTATGCGGTCTGACCGATAAAGATCTTCGTAGAATATGTAGGAACCAATATGGGCATCCAGGTCCCGCTATTGGTTATTGACCAGAGAGGTGTCTCGGTCATGTCTACATAGTTCTCGAACCCATAGGGTCCGCATGCTTAAACATTCGTTGGCGATATAGTACTATATGAGTTATGTATGTTGGTGACCGAATGTTGTTCGGAGTCCGGGATGAGATCACGGACATGACGAGGAACTCTGGAATGGTCCGGAGATAAAGTTTAATATATGGGATAATAGTGTTTGGTCACCGGAAGGGTTCTGGAATTCACCGGAAGGGGTTCCGGATGTTTCCCGAAATGTTTGGGTACGAGAACACTTTATTTGGGCCAAAGGGGAAAGCCCACAAGGTTTTTGGAAAGTGCAAAAGGAAGTTTTGCGAAGTCCAGGGGCCAGACGCCAGGGTCCCTGGCATCTGGGTCCAGACTCCGGGAACCCTGGCGTCTGGCCCTGGAGTCCGAGAAGGACTATTGCCTTTCGGGTGAAACCGACTTTGTGGAGGCTTTTACTCCAAGTTTCGACCCCAAGGCTCAACATATAAATAGAGGGGTAGGGCTAGCACCCAAGACACATCAAGAAACAACAAGCCATGTGCCGGCAACCCCGTCCCCTCTAGTTTATCCTACGTCCTAGTTTTCGTAGTGCTTAGGCGAAGCCCTGCGGAGATTGTTCTTCACCAACACCGTCACCACGCCGTCGTGCTGCCAGAACTCATCTACTACTTCGCCCCTCTTGCTGGATCGAGAAGGCGAGGACGTCACCGAGCCGATCTTGTGTAGAACTCGGAGGTGCCGTGCTTTCGGTACTTGGATCGGTCGGATCGTGAAGATGTACGACTACATCAACCGCGTTGATATAACGCTTCCGCGAACGGTCTACGAGGGTACGTAGACAACACTCTCCCCTCTCGTTGCTATGCATCACCATGATCTTGCGTGTGCGTAGGAAATTTTGAAATTACTACGTTCCCCAATAGTGGACCCCACGTGGCCCCCTCCACTTATTCTTGCACCCACACACTTCGTCTTCCTCTAGAAAAAATCATCCACCAGCTCAAACCCGAGTTCTAGCTCATCTTGCTGCCATTTTCGATCTCCTTGCTCAAAGCTCCATTCACAAAACTGCTTTGGGGGTTGTTCTTTGGTATGTGGCTCCTCCAATGGTCCAATTAGTTTTTGTTCTAGTGCTTTATTTATTGCAAATTTTTGCTGCTTAGGTGACCCTGTTCTTGAGCTTGCATGTCAAATTTATGTGGTCAAAAGTAGTTTTATTGCATGATATGGCCTCTAGGCACTTGTAGGAGTTGTTGCTATCAATCTTGTTGATTTTGATTCACTTTTATTTTAAGTTACTAAAGTTTTCAGAAATTTTTAGAAAATGATGAAGAGATTTTTGAGGGGCTCTTCAAGCCGAAGCTCGAAGGATAAGCAAGGTGAAGAGAATAAGAAGCCCAAATATAATCTCCCTCGCATTGCGGAGGTTCGGCCGTGTGAATGGCCTTGTGATGAGTTCTTGAGAGCAGCCAGGATTATGAAGACTTTTATTATTTGGCTGAGAATGCAGGCCTCACCGACTTCCTCCACGACCAGCTCGAACAATATCTCCTACTCACTAATATTTTTGTGCAAAATTTTCATTTCCATGCTAGGAGATCGCCACCTTCAGTGGATTTTTATTTATATGATGAGTTTAAGGAGATGTCACTTTATGATTTTTGTGCGGTTTGCAAGTTGCCTTTTGAGGGCAGCGTCGAGGAACCACATCCTAGGGATGTGGCAGGATTTATTGATATGATTGCTGTAGGGGAAATGAGAAAAGTGTCAGAGGCAAGAACTACTAGCATACATTTTCCTGTTCTACGTTACTATGCAATATTCGCTAGTAGATGTTTAATTGGCCGCGGGAACAGTGGGGGCCTCAGTGCTCCTGACCTCGCCATTTTGTGCCATGCTTTATTCCGTGACAGAACTTTCAGTTTAGGCGCTATGGTTGCTAAACGGTTGAGTCTAAACCGTACAAAGGGCCCCATTTTTGGAGGTATCTTTGCTTCGCATCTTGCTAAATATTTTGAGATACCTATGATACACCATGAGAAAGAAGAAAAGGTGCTGCCCCCTATTTTCTTAGATTATAAAAGTATGGTAGCACATGATTTTATTCGCGATGATAAGGATAAGAGACTCATTTATAACCTGGTATTCAGTGAAAAGACTTGTCAGATTATTACCCTGCCTGCACCTTCTTTGTTTAACATTTATTCAGGCACATACATCATCCTTCCTGATGACATTTATGCATATTGGGAGTGAACACGATCCCCAGAGCACGAGCCGGAGCCACCCCTTGATCCTTATCAGCAGTCGGTTTATCAGTGGAATCCGGAGGAGATCGACAACCAGTGGCACCCCGAGGATCCTCCTCAGTACACTAGAGAGGACCATTTTATCCATGGGCATAGACCAATTTAGGTCAAAAGCCTAAGCTTGGGGGAGTACATATTTCTCACTGACATTACATTCATGTTCACACACTCATTCCAGTTGTCGGTGCTCATACTTTTTCATTGTACTATCCATGCTAGTTTAATTTCTTTTCCAGCATTCTTCTTATGTGTTTGAAAAACCTTAAGAAAAACAAAAAAAATTAGTTGTAGGTTTTAGCTAGTTTACTTTCCATGCTTGTAGTAGTAATAATTAAAAGAAAACCCAAAAAGATTTCTCGTTCTTCTTTTGCTTGTTGGGAGCTTTCCCGTGTAAATAGTTTTGTTTCTTTTCTTTTCTTTGGGGGTCGAGAGGAGAAGACCATGATGAAAATGTTGAGTGGCTCTCATATGCATTATTGTTGATTTAACCAAGAGCCCATATTACCTTGTCTTCTCCTATGTATTAAATGCTTGCAGATTCCAGCTTAGTCCAATGCACATGCACTATTATTATCCACACTGTTCGGTCGTGCAAGTGGAAGGCAATAATGACGATATATGATGGACTGATTGAGATGAGAGAAGCTGGTATGAACTCGACCTATCTTGTTTTTGTAAATATGATTAGTTCATCGTTCCTGATTCAGCCTATTATGAATGCAATATGTTTGCAATGACAATTAGAGATTATAGTTGCTCATGCCATGCTTAATTATCTAGGAGCTTATAATGGTTTACCTTGCGTGCCAACATGCTATTAAAATGGTTGTGATGTGGTATGATAGGGTGGTATCCTCCTTTGAACGATTCGAGTGGCTTGAATTGGCACATGTTCACACATGAAGTTGAAACAAAATCAACATAGCCTCCAGGATATTTATATTCATGGTGAATTATATCCTACTCATGCTTGCATTCAGTGTTGATTAATTTTAATGCATGTTCATGACTGTTGTCACTCTCTAGCTGGTCGCTTCCCAGTCTCTTTCTAGCCTTTACCTGTACTAAGTGGGAATACTGCTTGTGCATCCACTTCCATAAACCCCAAAAGTTATTCCATATGAGTCCACCATACCTTCCTATATGCGGTATCTACCTACCGTTCCAAGTAAATTTGTATGTGCCAAACTCTAAACATTCAAATGAAATTCTGTTTTGTATGCTCGAATAGCTCATGTATCAACTAGGGTTGTCTATATCTTCCATGCTAGGCGGGTTATTCTCAAGAGGAGTGGACTCCGCTCCTCACTCACGAGAAAATGGCTGGTAATCGGGATGCCCAGTCCCATGCTCTAACCAAATCAAAATAATTGCAAACAAAACTCCCCCAGGATTGTTATTAGTTCGTGGCACCTGTTGTTTTGGAAAAGCCATGGATTGATGTTTGTTGGTGGTAGGGGGAGTATAAACTTTACCGTTCTGTTTGGGAACCGCCTATAATGTGTGTAGCATGGAAGATATCAAGATCTCTCGGTTGTTATGTTGACAATGAAAGTATACCACTCAAAATATTATTCATCTCTATTTAAAAATCGAGCTCTGGCATCTCTACAAATCCCTACTTCCCTCTGCGAAGGGCCTATCTATTTACTTTTATGTTGAGTCATCATCCTCTTATTAAAAAGCACCAGTTGGAAAGCACCGCTATCATTTGCATGTATTACTATTAGTTTACATTGAGTATGACTGGATCTCTTTTACCATGAATTACAATGTTTAGTCAATCCTTGATCTTCAGAGGTGCTCTGCATTTATGTTTTGCAGTCTCAGAAAGGGCTGGCGAGATACCATCTTGTTATATCATATTATGATTGTTTTGAGAAAGTGTTGTCATCCAAGATTTATTATTATTGCTCGCTAGTTGATTATGCTATTGATATGAGTAAACATGAGACCTAAATGTTATTGTGAATATGGTTAGTTCATAATCTTTGCTGAAAACTTGAATGCTGGCTTTACATATTTACAACAACAAGATCAAACAGAGTTTGTAAAAGTTTTTCTTTATCACTTTCAGTTTGTCAACTGAAATGCCTGAGGACAAGCAAAGGTTTAAGCTTGGGGGAGTTGATACGTCTCCATCGTATCTACTTTTCCAAACACTTTTGACCTTGTTTTGGACTCTAACTTGCATGATTTGAATGGAACTAACCTAGACCGACGCTGTTTTCAGCAGAATTTCCTAGGTGTTAGTTTTGTGCAGAAATAAAAGTTCTCGGAATGACCTGAAACTTCACGAAGAATATTTTTGCAATATATAAAAAATACTGGTGAAAGAATCTACGTCAGGGGCCCACACCTTGTCCACGAGGGTGGGGGGGGGCGCCCACCTGCATCGTGGGCCCCCTGATGCTCCACCGACCTCAACTCCAACTCTATATATTCATGTTCGGGGAGAAAAAAATCAGAGAGAAGGATTCATCGCGTTTTACGATATGGAGCCGCTGCCAAGCCCTAATCTCTCTCGGGAGGGCTGATCTGAATTCCGTTTGGGGCTCTGGAGAGGGGAATCCGTCGCCATCGTCATCATCAACCTTCCTCCATCACAAATTTCATGATGCTCACCGTCGTGCGTGAGTAATTCCATCGTAGGCTTGCTGGAAGGTGATGGGTTGGATGAGATTTATCATGTAATCAAGTTAGTTTTGTTAGGGTTTGATCCCTAGTATCCATTATGTTTTGAGATTGATGTTGCTATTACCTTGCTATGCTTAATGCTTGTCACTAGGGCCCGAGTGCCATGATTTCAGATCTGAACCTATTATGTTTTCATGAATATATGCGAGTTCTTGATCCTATCTTGCAAGTCTATAGTCACCTATTATGTTTTGTGATCTGTTAACCCCGAAGTGACAATAATCGGGATACTTACCGGTGATGACCATAGTTTGAGGAGTTCATGTATTCACTAAGTGTTAATGCTTTGGTCCGGTACTCTATTAAAAGGAGGCCTTAATATCCCTTAGTTTCCAATAGGACCCCCTTGCCACGGGAGGGTAGGACAAAATATGTCATGCAAGTTCTTTTCCATAAGCACATATGACTATATTCGGAATACATGCCTACATTACATTGATGAACTGGAGCTAGTTCTGTGTCACCTCCGACATAATTATCCATCTCTGATCCATTGCCTATGAGCTTTTCACATATTGACCTTTGCTTAGTTACTTTTCTGTTGCCACTGTTACCGTTACTTCCATAATAGTTTGCTACTAAATACTTTGCTGCAGATATTAAGTCTTTCAGGTGCGGTTGAATTGACAACTCACTTATTAATACTTGAGAATATTCTTTGGCTCCCCTTGTGTCAAATCAATAAATTTGGGTTGAATACTCTACCCTCAAAAACTGTTGCGATCCCCTATACTTCTGGGTTATCAAAAACCCAAATATCAGAGATAAATACGAGGCTATAAGAGATCATGCATAAAAGAGATCAAAGAAACTCAAATACTTTCATGGATATAAAAACATAGATCTGATTATAAACACAAAGTTCATCGATCCCAACAAACACACCACAAAAGAGTTACATCATATGGATCTCCAAGAGACCATTGTATTGAGAATCCAGCAAGAGAGAGAGAGAGAGGAAGCCATCTAGCTACTAACTACGGACCTAAAGGTCTACAAAGAACTACTCACGCATCATCAGAGAGGCACCAATGGAAGTGGTAAACCCCTCCATGATGGTGTCTAGATTGGATCTAGTGGTTCTGGAATCTGCGGCGGCTGGATGAATGTATCGACGCTTTTGTTCTAGGGTTTCTAGAATATTGTGGTATTTATAGAGCAAAGAGGCGGTCCGGGAGGCACCTGAGGTAGGCACAACCCACCAGGGCGGGCCTGGGCCCCCTGGCGCGCCCTGGTGGGTTGTGCCCCCTCGGGGCACCCCCTAGGTGCAACCAGGGCGCATTGCCTTTCTTCTGGCCCATAAAAAATCATCATAAAGTTTTGTGCCATTTGGACTCCGTTTGGTATTGATTTCCTGGGATGTAAAAAACATGGAAAAAACATGAACTGGCACTGGGCACTATGTCAATAGGTTATTACCAAAAAATGATATAAAATGATTATAAAACATCCAAGATTGATAATAAAACATCATGGAACAATAAAAAATTATCGATACGTTGGAGACGTATCAGCATCCCCAAGCTTAACTCCTACTCGTCCTCGAGTAGATAAGTGATAAAAACAGAATTTTTGATGTGGAGTGCTGTTCATCAAGTCATATCATATTCTTTTCTTTATAGCATGGAAAATTGTACTTTTATGTGATTAAAAACAATAGTCTAGTTTTGACATAATAATTTAGATACTCAAGTATATCAACAAGCAACCTTGTCTTTCAAAATATCAATGCTAAAACAAGTTATCCCTAGCCCATCATGCTCAAACATTGATCCATTCATGAAACACACTCGAATATTAACTACACCAATACTTGAGCACGATCATATTGCCTCCTAGTTGGTGCTTTTTATAAGAGAAGACGGAGACTCAAAATAAAAATTGCATAAAGTAAAAGAAAGGCCCTTCACGGAGGGAAGTAGGGATTTGTAGAGGTGCCAGAGCTCAAAGCGAATTTTTTTAGATAAAAACATTTTGGGAGGTGTATCCATTCCACCAACGAAAACGACTTAGAGTTCAGAACACTTTCCATGCTAGATATGCCATAGGCGGTTCCCAAACAGAAAATAAGGTTTATTCCTTTTTCCACCATAACTTTCACTTTCCATAGCTAGCCGTATCCACGGGTGCCCTCCATACCAAAACTTTCCAAGGAATTTATTATTTGAAAACATAAAGTAAATTCATTTTTGTTTTTGCATTTCAGGACTGGGCATCCCTAATACCTTTGCCTTACTCTCGTGCAACGACAAGTGAATAAACACTCATCTTGAGAATAACACATCTAGCATGGAAAAATATTAGCCACTTGTTACCGTTCCG